>NW_027503443.1:0-32361 GCF_021521415.1 Bidens hawaiensis
AATAATGTAATTTGTCTGTTTTAAGCATTTATGTATTTTGTGTTGCTTTGGGTTAAACTGTTATATATGTGTAATTGGCATCATGAATTCGTGATTTAAGGTTTGATTGGCTCAACTTAGTATTTTAACCATTTTATAATGTATATTTGCTAGCTTTATTGCGAGTTTATGGGTTATAGTTAGTAGAAGATTTTACTAAATGAAAGCATTTACCAATTTAAGATGTTTCAAGTTTAGATTTGTATAAAAATAAAATTTCATATCTTATCTTCTTTACATGACCAGATCTTCATTAAGTTGATATTGTCCCTATATTATCAAGAACAAGTTATGAGTAAATGAGCAGAGCTGAACCATGTTGAGGTATGATATAATGCAAATGAGCCGAGCTGAACTAGGCTGGGATCGGCTCATTTGTTTTGACAATCGCATGTACGCTCGTTCATTTAACTTTTCACGAACACAGACACTAAGTCGGACAAATATTGTGTTCATTTTAGTTCGTTTAAAACATGAACATTATCATGCTCGTTTTATATTCGCTCATTTAAAATCTAACAACAATCGAAACAAACATAACTGAACATTGATAAACATACACTAATTATACCTCTTTGAAAGTTAATCTAATTGCATTATTAAAACGTAAGGTTTCTTTAAAAAAATGTTTTTCTTATTAATATCTAAAACTTTAAAAGGTACAATTATTGATATATTTCATATTTGTTTGTTTTGTGCAGAAAGTAAAGGAGGCGGAGCCACTGAGTATAGACAACAAGACTTTGTATGAATGTGAAAGATAAGTGATTTTAGTATGCCCATCTACTTTTTGATTAAATACGAAATCCAAATTTGTAAGTCAAACGCGTTTAGGCCTGTTAACATCTATTTACGTATTGAACGATTTAATTTTTGAAGGATTTTGTAGGCTTATGAGTTTGCTATTAAACATTCTCAAAACTTATACTTGAAGATGTTTGGGCCTTGTTTTACGAGGATTATTTTACATTTTTCATTTATGTTTGTTTAAACTTTATTAATTTGAAGCGTTTGCAACCCTTTATGAGTATTAGTTAATTAACAATTTTAAACTATCAATAAAAAAAAGTAACCTGTGTGACACTGAGACTAAACATGATATAAGAGAATTGAAGAAAACATAAGAAAAAGTTGAAATATACCCACATAAATATATGTAGGCAAATGAGGAACCACGTTGCCCCTGAGACATTTTCGTAAACACCAAAATCATTTAATACATGCAAAGTGTATTAAATGAGTATTTTTGTAGAATAAAAACATAATATATGAAAAAAGATTCCAAAAATAAAAACAGATGATGGTCGTAAAGCGCACAACAAACATTTTGATAAACAAAGGAAAAGAATTCAAAAACGGGACAATCTCTCTCTGACCCACGTCAGATCTCCTCCATATACACATTCATTTCCCCTTTGCTTCATTTATTTTATTTAATAATAATATTTAGTTATGGCGGCCTCCAGCCAGCGGATCTCCGGCTGCACGGGCGAATTGTTGAATTATCGGCGACGAGTGTTGTCAAAATCCTCCCAATTGGTATCGTATCGAAATGAATATGAATGGAAATGGAGAATGAAAGCTATCGTTCTGAGGACAAACTGCCCGATTGAGGTTAATAATAATAATAGGAGGAGGAGGAGGAAGAAATCGATCATATGCGGGTATGCGTTACATGATAATAATAATAATGGTAAAGAGGAAGAGTCGGATGGGAAGGAGGTGAGAATTGGAGATCGGAGAGTGGAGGTTGCAGCGGCGGCGCTTCTTACCATGGGGTTAGGTGTAGCCAATCGGGTCCTCTATAAGCTGGCTTTGCTGCCTTTGAAGCACTATCCTTTTTTCTTGGCTCAGCTTGCAACCTTCGGGTAACCAAAACCATTCTCTTTTCTTTTTCATTTCAACCTCGTACTTTCTACCCTTCTCTTCTTCCCCAGGATGTTTTGTTTTTTTAATTTTATTAATTATTAATTACTCATTTCTTATTTAATATCTTTTTACACATCACAAATCTCCACCAGTCATATTATTTGAAACATCAGATCTTCTTTTGTGGAGTGAAATGAATTATTAGTTATTAGTGGAGGTGCATGATATATATTCATTTAATGGACACAATGAATACAAATGTTGGTTCGTTATAATTAGTAGGACCGATTTTAAATAAAATACTTTTTCAAGGTTGGGGTTTGGGATTAGTTTTAATCATTTTTTAATTACATGTCCCAACATGACTCTAGGTTTTTGTTAATTTAACACTGGATTTTATATAGTTTATTGGATTTTAATAATACAAACTTTGGTCTATTGGTCGATATTAATCTTAACTTAAGAAATTTCTTAGATTAATCCTAACTTTCACTCTATTGGCTTCCACTGAGCCTTTTCTTAACAGGAACTAACCCAGTTAGTTTTTTGGCAAAATATGTCATTTCTACAAATTAAAGGGACAAACGAAAAATGTAAATTAACTTAATAACTCAACGACACAGGCGCCACCACCACCGCGGTCGCCGCCACCGACACCACAACCCTCGACACCAGCCACCACCACGACCGCCGCTGTCGACACCCGCCATTACCACCGCGACCTCCGCCATTGCCTCCACCCCCACCACCGGTGGCGGAGGCCGTAATGGTGGTGGTGACGGTGTCGACGACGGCGGTCGTGGTGGTGGCGGTGTCGAGGGTTGTGGTGTCGGTGGCGGCGACCGCGGTGGTGGTGGCGCCCACTTCGTTGAGTTTTTAAGTTAATTTATATTTTTCGTTTATCCCCTTCAATTTGTAGAAATGACATATTTTGCCCTAAAACTAACTGGGTTAGTTCCTGTTAAGAAAAGGCTCAGTGGAGGCCAACAGAGTGAAAGCTGGGATTATTCTAGGGAATTTCTTAAGTTGGGATTAATATCAGCCAATAGGCCAAAGTTTGGATTATTAAAATCCAATAAACCATTTTATATATAAAATGTGGATTTTTATTTTTAAACTAAGGGGCTGTTTGGTAGCTTCTGAATGGTTATTAGGAGGCTACATTTGAATGGAATTATTAAGAGGTTTACCAAAGAAAAAATAGAAGAATACGACTTGTGATGGTTTACCATTAAGATGTTACCTCTTAACCATTCAGACTTAATATTACCTCTTAACCATTCAGATTCTTTAACCATTAAAAGATAGCCTCTGAATAATCATTAAAAGACTACTAAACAGCCCCTAACATAATCAATCTTCCTGGATTATTATTGAGGAAACAAAACACACTTTTATGCCTCTATTTATTTATTTGTTAACAATTATACGTTACGTGTATATATTAATTTATTATTATGTTTGGGACCATCCCGGTAAACCCAAGATTCTGCACGTCTGTCAAGATGTCACGCTTACCCACATTTTACTTTCTACTTCTTTATTATCATTTACTAATTATTAATAAAATAAACTGGTTGTTAATATTTTTGTTTTATAAATTAAACAAAAAGATTTAGTTATGAATCTACCTTTGCTTATGATCCAGTTCTCTTTAGAAAACATATACACTTAGTTAGACTTCACTAATCTTTGAAACTGCATTCTTGAGTTTTTTATTTAAGGGATTGGAAAAGAAAAGATAAGAAAAATTTTCTTTTTTCATTCTTGAGTTTTTTCATTAAAAGAAAAGAAAAAGAATGGAAGGAAAAGTTAAGCCTTTTTTCCTTCAAAACTTTCCTGCCAAATATGGCCGGATTGTGAAAAAAAGTTTATATTTCATTACCATATTACCAATTTACCCTATTTTAATTTTTTTTTCATGTTGCCATGAGGACATAATTGTAAAGTTATAATTTTTTTTCCTATTTTTTCCTTCCAAGAAGTTATAACTCAAGAATGTAATAAAGACTTTCTTTTCTTTTCTTTTATTTTAACTTGAGAATGTCTTTTAAGTATATAATTTCTTTTCCTTTCTTCCTCTATCCAATCTTATCATTTCTTTTCCTTGTATTTTAAACCGAGAACGCAGCGTGAGTGTCATTTCACTTTTATCCTGGACTACTATTAACTATTTTAATTGAAGATGCCACTTCATTTAAGTAACCAAAAATAAAAACATACATTTTTAAACAAAAATATAGCTAAAGTTTCATTAAAATTAAAACATAACATAATGAATAAAAAATATCAAAATGCGTTGTACGATATCCACTCGAAGTTGGAAATGTGTACTTGCGATTTGCAACTCATCTAAGACATTTTGGTCTAAAATTGGTTTGACCGGAGGATCCCTTATGTAGGCACGTGATATCACATTCGTATCTTTTAGGATCATGTTGTGCAATATAATGCATGCATACGTCTCTCTCCTAATATTGTCTGCATGGGTCTTCTAAGTATACCCCATTCTCCCTTTGTAACACCGAAAGCACGCTTTCACAAACGTTGACCAGTTAGGGTAGACTCCGTCGGTAAGATTGTATCCACATTGAAATTCTCGCCCGTTTACATGAAATGGACAGTTAGGCGTATTTCTATTCTGTTTGGTGAGAAATATTAGAGATTGTATGCGAACATGGATGGCGTTATTTAATCCGGACGGACCACAAAATGCATGCCAAGCCCACTAATCTATTGAAGCTACCGCTTCGAGAATTGACCATCGGATATTGATAACTACCTCTCATATATTGGTTTTGCAACTGAGTAGGACACATTCTCCAAACAAGATGTGCACGGTCAATGCTACCCATCATCCTACGAAGGTGATCTTTTTTTCATTTGCTTGATACAAAAGCGCAATGCCGTGGCTTGTCTATGTAGGTAAGTACTCTATGCCGTATAACTGAATTACTGCATTACAGAAAAACTGCAAGCATTCACATATACATAAATACTCATTGTATTCCTCAGGAGTATTACCGGTTGCGAGTTTTTTAACTCCTTTTCACCTTCTGTCTAGGCCCTCATGAAACCATTCAAATTTTGCTTGTGTATCACCTACAATTTTAAGAACAAACTTTTCAACATACGATACCTTGGCCGAAATGTCACTTCATTGTATTTTTGGTTGTCAACAAAATAATCTTCTTCCATTAGAACCCGGTGACCTTATCGCAATCACGTAGCTTGTTTGACAATATCATAGAGAAATGGGAGATTAGTATCGATGTAGAATACTTCATCACAATCGTCAATGGAATGAATAAATTTAACTCGTCATCCTTTTTGTTTGTGTTTGTCTTTGTGCGGAATTTTGATAAATATGTTTGAATTTTGTTGAGGTAAAATGGTTAAAGCGGGGTATATATCGAATAGGTAAAATAGTTCATTTCTTTTTAAAATTTTAAACGACCATAAAAGCGTTGGATAACGGCTAGGTTGTTAATATCAAATTATCAATCGGTAAACATAACCCGTGGCAACTACCTGATTAGGGGATCCGCTGGTGCTCCGTCGCCTTATTGTTAATTACATTTTTCGTCATCAAAATCTCATTTTCTACATATTTCGATGTGGCATAATTAAGTTTTTCGTCTACGTGATGATAGTTTCTATACTTTTCTTTTGGGACCAAAGTCCTCTTTTATTGTAGGGAAAATATAAAGTTAAAAAGCTTCTTCTTTTTTCCGTTTAATTCTTCCATATTATTATAATGATTTAAACAAATGCAAACTTGTTGGCCTATTGCAAAGCAAGAATGGTGCCAACAATTTTATTAAAGCTAAAAAAGCCTATCAACTTTGTAAGGACCTCATTGAACATTGATAAAAAGGAAATTATAATTCAGAAAACTTAATGTTTCAGTTGAGATATGTATTGTAAGCTTCGTTTTATAATAGTGAAAACTATTAATTTGTAGGTATGTGGTTGTGTATTTCTCGATATTACATTTCCGGTACCGAGCTGGCATTGTTACTGATGAAATGCTTTCCATGCCAAAAGCTCCACTTCTTGCTGTTGGTCTCTTGGAAGCTCTTGGCGCTGCTTGTGGAATGGCTGCAGGAGGTACTAATACAAACCATTCACTCAACTTTATTTATGCACATGTTTTCTCTTTAAAAATATTAACACTGCCTGTGTAACAGCCGTTCTGTCAGGAGCATCTATTCCAATTCTGTCGCAGGTAACTTGTTAAAACTAAGACTCTTTTTCTTTAATAAATTCTTTTATTTTTAACTGTCAATGACACGCCCAACACACACATCCTATTTAAGATGTCAAGTATTGCATCTGTTGGGCAGTGTTTAGTCGTGGGCCTTACCACCTCTCCATTACATGCAGAGCTTTCTAGTTTGGCAAATCATATTATCATATCTTTTTCTTGGAAGGAGATACAAATTCAACCAGTTACTAGGCTGCTTCCTTGTCGCCCTTGGTGTCATTGTCACTGTTGCCAGGTAATTTACTATCCTTATGTCGATCAACATTTATTACACACATATGCATTCAAATTTTAAACCAGTAGTGTCCTTGTGCAGTGGATCTAGTGCCGGTTCATTAATGGAAGCTGGTTTATTTTGGAGTCTTCTAATGATCGTTTCATTTCTGTTTCAAGCAGCCGACAGCATATTAAAGGTTTGTAATGGCTTTCGTTAAACATGATTTATATGTTTTCGGTTACAATCATTAGTTTTCATGTCTGACTTTCCCGTGTTTTAGGAGGTCATTTTTTTGGATGCTGCAAAAAAGTTAAAGGTATGTAGGATGGAATTTGATAAATGTCTGCAATGCTTTTCTTTTCGTTTTTTTTACTATACTCGTTTATGGTGATATTTTACAAATTGATTAACAGGGTGGTTCAGTGGATCTGTTTGTTATAAATTCCTATGGATCTGCATTTCAGGTAGGTTGACTTTTTGGGCCACGTGACTTAGCTTTTCAAGCAGTTAAACAATGAAACGGTTTATGCATATTTT
Organism: Bidens hawaiensis; assembly: GCF_021521415.1. Classification (NCBI taxonomy): domain Eukaryota; kingdom Viridiplantae; phylum Streptophyta; class Magnoliopsida; order Asterales; family Asteraceae; genus Bidens; species Bidens hawaiensis. The sequence goes on from NW_027503443.1 coordinate 6,930, forward strand.
CTTTCGTGCAGGCGGTTTTTATTTGCGTTCTTTTACCATTTTTGTCAAGGTTATATGGTATTCCGTTTCATCAACTGCCAAACTATCTTTCAGATGGCGCAGCTTGCTTTTTAAACATGGGTACCATATCAAGTGGTGAGTGGTCCTTTCATCTTGCTTTTTTTTGTTGATCAATCTCCTTAATTATTTTACGAAGAGTTGGATTATTATCATAAGTCTAATAATATTGGATTTGCACAGGATGTGAGGGAGCTCCCCTGCTACCAGTGTTGTTTTGTATCGTCAATATGGCGTACAACATATCATTGTTGCATCTTATAAAAATCTCATCCGCGGTGGTATCTTCACTTGCCTCCACAGTTTCAGGTTGTAATATGCCCACAATTTTGCTAATTGCATCCTTGGTTTTAAAAAGCATTGTGACGACCGATACGTTTTGACTTCAAAAGCCGATGCACGATGTGCGAAGCCTGCGCGTCATGTATGCAAGGCTTGCATTATTAAAATAAGTACTAAAAGATAATTTTAAACACTAAAATATAAGATATCCTTATAATCTATGGTCAGATTTGTTCAATAAATGGTCTAACTTGTTCAAATACTCAACCCATTGCAATCACTTATCCAATATGTTCAAATAGTTGGTCAATTGCATAAGTTGCCTCTTCACGCATAAGATTGCATCAGACCATAATATAAGATTGTATCTATTTTGTTGTTAGTTATGGCTTAAAAGGTTAAGTTAAAACAAAAATATTGTTCTGTCTAATAATTGTTGACATGTTGCTGATTGCAGTTCCAATATCTGTATTTGTGTTTACACTTCCATTACCATACCTGGGGATGGCATCCTCTCTTCCATCAGGGTTCATAGCGGGCGCGGTTGTGCTTGTGATGGGCATGTTGATATATGCTTGGACGCCATCCGCTCCACCGCCCATGCCATCACATGTCACCACCCCTTGACATCATCATGATCATCTTTTTTTTTTTTTCTGTAACATAGAAATAGGTAGTTTTGTTCTTGCCATCATGCCAATGTAATGTTGTTGGCTATCAGATATGCGCATGTATTTTTGCCAATAAATGGGCTGGACCGATCCGACTATTGTTGGAAACTACATATCATATGAGTGTACGTTAGAAAAGTTTTTACCTTAATAATTATCACATCCAAAATCGCAACGAAGAAGCGCGTGTGTGATAACGGAAGCTGGTTATCTTAAGGATTAGGCTAAATGTATGCTCTTCCCTCAACTTTGATTTTCTTCAACAATTTTATTTAACATATTACTATCCTCTAACAATTTTTAAATTTTATGCTTCTCTTTAAAACATTTAATTTTACTTTTTTATTTTTATAATGTTTTGTTTTTATTTTTTTTGTTTCTCTTTTTGTGTTATTGTTCTTGATCATAATAATATTTATTATTACTACTATCAATGTATTATTATATTAATAAACCTATATATAAATATGTGTGTGTGAAAGACTGATACTAATATTAATATTATTAAAAATAAAAAGTATATTAATAATATTTACAATGACAATAATAAAAATAATTAATAACAACAAAATAGTTTTTAATTTTATATATTTAGATGTTGGAGGGACTAATATGTATGTAAATTATCTTAAGGTAAAATGATAATTGATTTGATAAGTTTACGGCGGTGTACATGTACTAAAATTCGTATGGAGACGGGCGCGTTTAGCAACCAAGATTTGGATACCATAGTTAAATTATCATTAGAAGAGTTTTTGTTTTACAAGAAAACATTGAGTTTTAACATGAACATTGTTTATTGAAGTAATATATGAAATCGCAACGGAGAAGTGCGTGTGCAATAACGGAAGTTGGTTATCTTAATAGCAATCACATTCAACCAAGATTTGGTTACGATGGTTGTATTTATCATTAGAAGAGGTATTGTTTTACAAGAAAACATTGAGTTTTAACATGAACATTGTTTATTGATGTGATAGATGAAACAAAACATTAGAGTTTGGTATTAGTAGAAAAAAGAGCTTTAGACGCGGTTGATATTTCTTTTTTGACGCGGTTCACCCCTAAAACCGCGTCTAAAAAGGTTTCTTAATATCCACAAAAATCTATTACGCAAAAAACTCGCATCTAAAGCTATATAACAGCGTCAAATAATTTGGAACGTTCTTTTAGCCACGGTTTTTATACAAACAGCATCAAAAACTCTCCTTTTTAATTAACAATAAGTCACCAGAACAATGAAAACAAATATTTTTTTTCATAACTTAACTAAATTTATTTACTAACATATTTTCTAATTTAAACTTGCTTAAGATTTTCATTTTTAAAATTCATAGTTATGGATAGACTTTAATGATTTTAAATACATAAATTTGAATTATACATTTCAAATTTAATAAAAATTAGAAATCTTAAAATTTGGTTTATTATGTAAAAAGAAATATATGTTTTATAAAAGAAATAATAGAAATACTATGTGAAAAAAAGATGCGGTAAACAACTAATTCGTACATAATGTAGGTCAAAACTATTAGTCCTGGTTATTCGAATATGGTCGGTTCCCAAGTCATAAGAATATCATTAAATGGGTCCAATTTGGATCATGTCTCGCGGGTGTGATCCATTTGCTCCTTATATGAACATGGCAAGACCCCGAACCTATAAAACCCGGTTATTTATAATAGGGTTGGTTCGGGTGTCCTGGTAACACACGAAACAAGCCCATATAGGTAAATATTACAGAAAAAGTTCGGATATAACTTCGAATGTTGTATTTAAATAGGGTTTTAGAGATTTATTAATTGTAAATTTTGTTTATCATTATTTATATATTATGAACTCATAAGGTATATTATTATGTATATTATTAAATTCAACTATCTCGCTAGTGACATGACCCAAATAAGTGTGGTTATTCCTGTAATTTGAGGGGTGCTGCTCCATTCACCAATCAATTTTTTGTGTTTTTCTTTTTATCTAACGCTTTTAGTATTATTCAAATAAAGTTTTCTATAGACCGTGTGTTACATGTAGGGATAAGCAAACTGGTAAGATCTACGAGACCTGATCCGGACTCGTTTAGTTGTATCCTAAGAATCCGAAAACCGACATTATTATAAATAATTGGGTCAGATTGGTTTAGGTATCACGGATTTTATGAGTCTTACTCGGTTTATACTCATGCCTAATTACATGTCTACTAATATATTTTATAATATAATATAAAGTTCCTTAAATTTTCCAGGTTTAAAATTCATTATTATGGATTGACTTAAAATGATATTAAATGTTTAAATTTTGGATTATATATTTCAAAATTAATAAAACTCTGAAATCTCAAGATTTGGTGTTTTATTACGTGGAGTGGAAATATATATTTTACAAAAAGAATAACTATACTAACTGAAATAATGGAGCGAGAGCAGTTCCAAAAGAATAATTAGAGAGGCGGTAAATATTAACTCTTTCAAAACCCCCTAGCTAATTGTAGGTGTAGGGTACGTCAAACCCGGTACAACCTTTTATATTACATTATGTATTATGTTTATTACATTATTTGTTATTGTCTACTAATTAGGCCTATTGGGCTGGGGGTTTGTGGAGGTAACCCTTAACCGGGCTTGGCCCAATAAAGGTTAGGGTTTATGATGGTAGCAATGGAGTCCCTATATAAAGAGCATTTATCATTCATTGAAAGGACCTTCTCTTGGACCCTTGGCTCCCACATATTTTTGTGTCTGTAAACAAGAGTTCATTCTCTTAGCAGTCACCTTCACTCCCCCACTTTTATATGGCAGATCTGAGCAACCGGAGAAGAAGATCAAGGCGGTGGTTCGTTCATCTTGAAGACCAGTCTTCAACTTTAGTTTCTTCTCTTCTTAAAGGTAACCAGTTACATCTCCGATCATTATATGCTCTTAGTTTTAATTTAAATTACCATTGTTAAACCTCAATTTGAGGTCCAGTTTTGTTCAAAATTGTTGATGGGGGGTTTTTCTTTCTCTTGATTCAGAAATCGTTTCTGAGTTGTGGATTTCGTATAATCCAGTTTTTTATCAAGTGTGCAGGTATATCTTTGACTTTTATATTCAGTTTGAAATTTGTTTCAATAGATATGAAGTAAAGACCTGTCGAATGCTTGAACATTTATATTTTAAATATATGTTCACTTTTATAAATATAGATTGTCGTTGAGAATAATATGAAACGTAATGGAACTTATGGTAATGGGCAATCTGATCCATTAACTGAAACTCTTGGACCTGAGCACGGGGGCCGAACACGGGCGGCTTCATATTGTATAGGTAAAGGCATTATGTTTGTAGGGAAATCACAAGTTCAAGGAAGATATTTTAAAGATTGTAGGGAAAGGGTGGATAAGGTCCCGTATGTGAACGTGATCTAGAAGAGACAAAGTGTGTGCACAAGCTCGGGTTTTGGTGGCTCCGGCCCGGGTGGCTCACATATTGTATATTGAGATATCGAGGTAATATACAAGTCATATAATTCAAAGGTTATAGATATATACATATATTTGTTTATCAAAACGTTATACGGGTTTGCAAAATATATGTTGATGTGAATTGTTATAATAGCTTGATTCAAGGAGTGCTCAATTTTACTCTAGCCTATGGCTAGGCATACCTACACGTGATAGATATTTGATGATATCCTCATACATGAACATTGCGTGAAAGTACAAGTCGATTATGTCCATAAAAATTATATGTATATTCACGTTCCTCACGGGTCTATCAAAGAAGGAATATCAATCATGGAGCACATCGTAAATAAGTTTATTCAATGGCCAAGAAAGGCATTAAAGGTATATTAGTTTGATATATTAACTATATATTAGTCTTATCTTTTTATTATATTAGTATTTCATTATAATATTTTTTGTTAATTGTAGATTTTAAACGCCTCAACTCATAATGCATTTAGGCAATTCAAACCTCACTCCAAACACACATTTGTGATATCGAAACGAGTGTTCAAGGCTATAGACCGGGGGTAGTTTATATATTACTTTACTTTATTTGTTTTATTACTTTATATTATAATAAATTGTTTATTATATTTGATGTCGTTTTCGGCTGAATTTAATAATAATATTTATGTGGTCAATATTGCTTTTCTCGACAATATGAATAATGAGGCTCTTCTCGACTCCAATGTTGATCCATTTGAATTGCTTCAAAATCAGCATGTTCAACAACAAACAGTAATTAATCTGTTTGTTCTACTTTATTTTATATACCTATATACAACCGACCCTTTTTTTTTTCTACATAGTGTTGGTTTAGATAGAAACATATTGAACATAGAAAGCAATAATACTTAAAATAACACGTGCTGAACACCAACTAAGAGTACAAAAAATAATCACCTTATATAGAATTTGGGGACAGAAGTATTGACGTTGAGGTATTTATGATTGTGCTAGGTTGTTACTTATTAGCTCATTAATTCAGGTGGCCCATTTTTAACTTAACTTAACTTAAATTTTTAATTATTAAACTTAAATGTATAAAATAATTAATTTTGATTATATTCCATAACAAATTATATGTTTTAGATTATCATTGCCAGAACAAAGTCAGTTCAAAAGTCTCAAAGCCAACAACCAAAGCCGAAGCAAACTAGGCCAGAGCAAAATAAGGCTAGTGTATGAAATAGATTTCGACAACTTACTCGAGAACTTGATGCTGGTTTTTTTTTAAGTTTGGTGTACTTGATTAGAAGTATTTGTAATTTAGAATTATATTTTGTTTCATAGATTAACCGTCTATATTGTAAAGTTATGGATTTAATGCATTTTGGCGTAGCTGAAAATTGACTTTTGAAGTTTATATTGTAAAATTCTGGATTTAGTGTATTTTGGTTAATTGTGTTATTTTTTATGGATTAAATTAATTGTTAAAAATGAGCGTTTAAATAGATTTGGTAGGTTAAATTCAGGATTCGGCGTCATAATTGCAAATTATATATGCTCATTTGACGCAGTTTAAGAGCGCGGCTAAAAAATATTTTCTAGAAAGGTGAGTTGCTCATTTGCCGCGGGTAGGAGGTATTTGATGCGGTTTAAAAGCGCGGCTAAAAATGATTTTATGAAAATTAGAGTGGAGCATTTGACGCGATTTTTGAAACATTTGACGCGGTTTCCAAAACCACGTTGAAAAATAAGAATAGCTTTTGAGACCCTATTTTTTAACGCGGTTTTGCTAAAGCTCTTTTTCACCGCATCTAAAGCTAATTTTTGTACTAGGTTATTACGTTTGCTTAAAAGTACATCATTTATTCCCATGAATCTTAAGCATTGTCAGAAAAAGTGTCTCCATAAGATTGATGAGTTCACAATCACATATGTAGCCATAAAACAAGTAAAGTGTTTCCAAAGTACATTCCCTTAAAAGATTTGATATGTTTCATTAGATAAACATAATAACGGTAGGAGACAAGCTAAATCATACTACTTGTTTTGCAACCTAGAGCCCCATAATCAAACCAAGAGACCATTTACGTAATTTCCTTGTGTTAGTACATCAACATATATTATACACCACCCATGTAATTAGGGATGTTACAATGTAAAGTGTACAGGGAGTAATTCTGTAACTGCATAAAAGAAATAGTGCATGGATTAGTTGGTAACTGTGTGATAATTCAGAGTCTGTAATAGAAAGTGTAGGGTTGTTGGTCGTTAGGGTTGTTAGCAGGTCAGTTGTATAATAACGAATTAATCAGTTGGAATGGATATGCTTGATTGATCGAATTGCTCTCTTCTCTGATTTTCCCAATTCTATTCTATCAAGTGGTATCAGAGTGGGTCAATCCTTGGACACGCTTTTGATTTGAAACCCTAATTCACCATTTTTGTTCCCAAATTCTTTCAAATCCATTACAATTCCAGCTGGATTGATCGATTGCTCGATCAATTCATCCTTGTTTTCACTTCAAATCAGCGTAATTGATCAATTGTTCGATTAATTACCTTCAATTCATCAATTCCAGTTCAATTGTCAAATGGCGACTCGTAATCAGTCAATAGAGCAGCGTATTTCCGAACATGATACATTGTTACAGAGAATCGATACAACAATTGGCAGCCACTCGACTCAATTCGAATCACTCAATTCAGCCTTATCTCATAACAATCAAGAATTGGAAGCAGCCAAGATTCTAATGACTGTGAATACGTCCAGATTAGAATCACAATTGGCAGCTTTAACGCAAAGTTTGCAGAATTTGAACAATAACAGGTTCAATACAGAAATGCCTACTAATAATAACCTTCATAATAATTGTCACACCCTAACCTACGGCGGAAATGCCGGGGCATGAACTGATTGTCACAGCTCATAAGGTTACTATCTTGCAACATTAAAAGTTTCAATATCTATTTAATAATTTCAAATAAAACAATTACAGTTAGGTACATAAAGTATAACGAAATTACAACAATGATTAATTAAGTTTGTATCCTAAAAAGCATCTCTACGTGATCTTCATCTTGCTAAACAACAAAGCCGATAACCTGCAAATGCGTATAAATTATATTTTTGTCAACAGATACAAAAAAAATATTTATTATCTTTACTACATGCTATATTTAATTGTCTTCACATTATTAAAATTATTTATTTATTGTAACATCCTAAAAATTTTAATGATGAATAAAGGAAGTTATGTTTAGTGATTTCGCGTAATTAATTAATATCGGGTAGGGAGCGGGTCTTGGACTTGGATTAATTGAGATGGGTTAAATGAGAATGGGATTTCAGGGATATAAATACCCCCAAAACCCCAAAATACCTTCATTTCCATCATTTTCCTAAAAACACTCCAAAAACACACACATACCACACTAACTTCGCCGCTGGACCGAAGGCAGATCCGGGCAGATCCGGCAGACCCGAGTGAGAGAGAGAGCGATTAGTGGTGACAAGCAAGTAAACGAGATCCAAACAAGCCCAAAAAGGTATGATTCTTGATCCTTGAAGTTTAAAGATCCAAGCTTGTTAGTGTATAAACGACCGAAAATGGTCGGGTAGCGTAGTGGGTGATATTGAACCATAGCAAGGGTGTTAAAATCAATCGAAATGCCGATCAGAAACTAAAACAGCGGCTGCCTGGGCAACTTCGCCTTCATTTGGGCAACTTCGCCTTCAAAGCGACGAACTTCGCCTGCAAGCTAAGTTCGCCTGATGAACTTCGCCTGCAAGCTAAGTTCGCCTGATGACAACTTCGCCTGAAGCCAACTTCGCCTGATGGCAACTTCGCTGTAAAGCTAAGTTCGCCTAGCTGGTAACTTCGCCTAAAGCTAAGTTCGCCTAAGGTTAACTTCGCCTAAAGTCAAGTTCGATTAGAAAATAAATTAAAAATCTAATGAAAAATGTGTTAAGACATTTAATGGAAATAAAATTTTTCCAAGCTGACCTGGCAGCTCGACCCCAGCCAGGGGCTCTGCCCCTTGGACCCTGCTAGGGGCTGCCGCCCCTAGACCCCGCTGCCAGGGGCGCTGCCCCCGGACCCCCGTTCGTTGTGGGTCATATAAAGATATAAATACATTATAAGTAGTGATAGTTAAATTGATATGTATACTTGTTATACAGTCAGCCGTGCACAACTGAAGAAAGGGATTACGATCAACGGAGAACGTAACCGTGTTCAGGTGAGTTTCTAGCCCCATTTATGTGTTACGTTTTCGGGGCTGTGTGCATACTCAATATGTTTGTTAATACACTTATCCTAAGAGATAAGTGTATGCCTTATGTTGATAATGTGAAATGTATGAATGATTGCTTGATAGTACGTGAACGATCTTCGGATATTGCACGTACTGTCAGGTTGTAACGCTATGTATAAGGTAAGTATGTTATGTATGTTTGATAGAGATAATAGAAGAAAGAAATGATAATACTCGAGGTATGATGTATAATGTATGGTTACGAAAAGGGTACCGAGCCCTAATAATACTCGAGGTATGATGTATGGCTGTATGGTTACGAAAAGGGTACCGAGCCCTACTAATACTCGAGGTATGATGTATGGTTGTATGGTAACGAAGAGGGAATCGAACCCTTCTAATATTCGAAAACAAGGGACCAGACCCTTATAATATCTGTGATGTTAGGGAATCGAACCCTTCTAATATTCGAAAACTAGGGACCAGACCCTTATAATATCTGTGATGATAGGGACCAGACCCTTATAATATCTGTGATGTTAGGGAATCGAACCCTTCTAATATTCGAAAACTAGGGACCAGACCCTTATAATATCTGTGATGATAGGGACCAGACCCTTATAATATTTGTGAGGTTATAGGGCGAAAGGCTCTTTAAAAAGTATGATTATGTATGTAAGGAAAGCATGAAGGTAAAATGAACGTATGATTATGAATGTAAAGAAAGTATGAAGGTAAAAATGAAAGTAAAAGCACTTAGGTGTATATGAAAGAAAGTTAAGAGATTAAGTATGAAGCGTAAGAATGTATTGTATGATTATGTGATTAACTAGAACTCACTCAGCGTAGCTGACTTTTAGTATGCACGCAGGTGAGTAGGATGAGGCAGCTCGCTTGAGGAGACACATGGCACTGAACAAGAAACTGGCATCTGAAGACTTATGATGTTTTAATTTTAATGCTTTATTGTTGAAAGACAAAGGATGTTTTGAGACAAGTTATGAATTATGTAAAGTTTTATGAAAGTTTTATATTCCGCGTAAATGTTTTAATTAACTCTGATATTTAGAACTGTGTTTAAGAGTAAATCCAACACGAAAGTAGGGTTACCGGTAACGGGGCCTTACATTTATATATTCTTATTTTATTTTATTCGAATAATTATAAGTGTATCTCAAGTTATATTAATCAAATTATTTATTTAGATATTAGTATTTTAAGCATATCTTATATCTTAATTCTTTAAAATTATTTGAGTATTTAACTATATATCATGGGTAATTATTTGGGAATTTATAATTAATAAGACTATTAATAACAATGACCGTAGAGATTAATCGATCATTCAAGTAATAACATCTCGACCCCAAACATAACTTAAACCACATCGAAATCGTAATTCATTAAATTATGTTATATCATTTATAATTAATTTACATTATTATATTATCTAACTAGGAATCCTTGACGGTATATCCCGAAGAGTTTACTTTTCTCATCATCCTCATATGTATTTCGTTCATCTGATCAGGTGAGAAATCACTACCCTTTTTACTTATTTTTAAACCTTTTTGGGGACATATGTGTATCGTATCATATTTATCTATTATCTAGTATTCAAAATCGCAACTGTTTAATCCTTGTGTGAATATCAGTTTATGCCTAACTTGCTATTTGCTTACTTGCTTTATTTAAACCGCATTCGTAGAGGTCCAACATATTCTCAGTCTAGTATGATCATGCGACCGTCGTAGTGGCCAGAGTCCGACGCATTGACAATGGTTTCACCGACATCTCATTTTTGGTAACCAATGCCCATTCACATGGCAACGGTTTAGCCCTTTCTTTATGTTTGATTGTTTGTGTATGTGCTATGGTTTAATTGTTTATCTCACAGGAACAGTTTGCATCTTTCTTTATATATTATATATACTATTACTGTTGTGTCTTAAATTGGTGTTTTATTCACTCAACATGTGTTGTTGACAAAAATATATTTTATACGCATTTGCAGGTTATCAGCTTTGTTGTTTAGCAAGATGAAGATCACGTAGAGATGCTTTTTAGGATACAAACTTAATTAATCATTGTTGTAATTTCGTTATACTTGATGTACCTAACTGTAATTGTTTTATTTGAAATTATTAAATAGATATTGAAACTTATAATGTTGCAAGATAGTAACCTTATGAGCTGTGACAATCAGTTCACGCCCCGGCATTTCTACCGTAGGTTGGGGTGTGACACCTTGGTGAGTTCTAAATGCCGTCTTATGTATATCTAGTTCAAGCATTCTCACCTGGTGATAACCAGATCTTAAATCCAACTTGGAAAAAATAGTGGACCCTCCTAGATCATCCAAGAGTTCATCTATCAATGGTATAGGAAAACTGTTCTTAACGGTTGCTTCATTAAGCTTCCTATAATCCACACACATACGCCAACTGCCATCTTTTTTCTTAACCAGTACTACTACTACTGGTGAAGCAAATGAACTAGTACTTCCTCTTATAACGCCCATGTCTAAAAGTTCTTGTGTCTTTTGTTCTATGACATCCTTCTGTGCAGCAGGATATCTATAAGGTTTTTGAGCAATGACATTCACTCCTTCTTTCAAGATAATTTGATGATCACAGTCCCTCTTTGGAGGTAAAGAAGAAGGTACTGCAAACACTTCATTATATTTCTGTAATACGGGATTTATAACAGCATGAGAAGATTGATCAGAACTGATAGTAACAGGAACAGTTACTTCTAAAGCTGATGAATTCATCAGGTGAACACTGAACAATTGACCTTGAGCCCATGTTGCAGATTTTCCCAAAATACCCTCTATCTTCTCACTTGAACACAAACTAACACCTTGATCTTTAGCCCCTTTCAGTTCAAAACCGAAGTTATCAACCTTGAATTTCATTGTTAAATCTTTGAAATTCCAAGTAATGTCATTAAGGCTTTGGAGCCATTGAATTCCTAAAACCATATGATAATCGGTTAAAGGAATTAATAACACATCTGCCTTAAACCAATTCCCTTGCATCATCTATTGTACATTCTCACATACTTTTGTACAAGTCAATAGAGTACCATCTACTATGGTAATTTCATTGGATCCATTTGCTTAACAGGACATCTCATCTTACTAGCAATTTTCTCATCCAAAAAATTATGAGTAGACCCAGAGTCAATTAGAATGTGCAAAGGCTTAGTTCCAATTGAACCTGTAACCCTCATAGTGGAGTATGACGACACTCCCATAATAGCATTCAATGAGATTTGAGGATCTAATGTCTCATTAATCATAGGTTCATAAGGGTCTTCTTCCTGATCATCCAAAACTTGGATTGAGAATAACTGCTTATTTTACAAATGTGAGTAGGCGAGTATCTTTCATTGCAGCCAAAACATTCATTTCTGGCTCGTTTATCAGCAATTTCTTGAATGGTGGCGGAAGATAAAGGAGTGGAATTGTGTATAGTTTTGGAAGATGAATCAGTAGGTTTAAAAGATGGTTTGTAAGGTTTTTGATATGTGTTAGAAGTGGTGTTTTGTAACAAGGTAAGGTTATCAGTTTGGGTTCTTACAAGCATATAAGCTTCAGGTAAAGTTTTTGGTCTGATGAGTTTGATTGGATTTCCAACTTCAGGTCTAAGAGCTCTTTAAAATAGGCTAATAGCATACTCTTCTGGAATACTAACCCTAGTTAAAGCCAAATCAAATTCATCACGTAGTTCTTGAAGTGACCCTGTTTGTTTTATTGAAGCTAAGGCTGCCATGGCATTGCAATCCATGGTTAGAGCAAATCGAGTAGTTATAGATTGCTTATAGTCATACCAAGATAATCCCTCAATAGAACCCCCTTTGATCTTACAAATGACTGATGCCACAATAAAGCTGTATTTTCAAGATGAATGATAGCACACCTTACCTTTTTGATTCTCAGGAGTGGCATCAATGGAGAAGAAATGCTCCACCTGACATAACCATCCTTCCACATTAGTTCCATTAAATCTTGGAAACTCAATTTTGGCTAAACGGCTGTAATTACCACCATTCTGCCTCATATCCCCAACATCATTATGATTGTTGTAACAACTCGGCTTTTTCCATTTAAATTATTAAATGCCAATACCCGACCCGTTATTTGTTTCGGGTAATTTTTATCAATAAAAATTATCGCGTTTATCGAGTAAGCTAATTATTATAATATTGTTTTATATACTTGTGTAATATATAAATATAGCTTTCAGGATATGGCAAAAAAACTACCCTAAACTAAGCTTTAACCTCATCTTCTACCCATACATAACTTTCAAGGACTAATATGTAGTTAAACTAAAATATTATAATATACCTTTAGTCAAACCTGGACCCAATAACCCAAACCCTTGACCCAGATTCGTTGACCCGTTTACCCATTTGATACCTTGTATCTTAATCCTCGCATTGTTTTTGGAATTGATTCGCGTTTATTATTCTTTAGCCCATCACGAGCTCACCGACGAAACGAATTAGGAAACCATAATCAAAACGATACGTAATTACTAATATAATCAAGCCGTCATTATTAGAATGGGGTATATACAATTACAGTGGATTATATCACAATTAAATGTACCTACACCATCATCAAGACCCATCGACCCCAAAACCTTAATAAATTACACCCAAAGTTGCCGTCCAACCCTCCAACGAGCTCAAGACCATCCGCAACTATGTATTGACCGTTCAACATCAATACGCGATCGTTTTTGGTAATTGTTAAGTGTATACAATTTGTTTTGATCTAGTAAACATTAACCCTATCACTTATTAAGCAATTACATAACGGATTGATCAACTTGATAATCTAGGGTTTATTTGATTTGGGGTTTTTTTATCACGTGTGTACATAAAATTTTGGTTACCAACTTTAAACAAATGGTTGTAACACCCCGGCCTCTCGTACCACCAATATTGTCCGTTTTGCCCCCCATGGGTTGCCCATCCGGGAACTCAAGGCTTTGTTTTTGGTTGCCCAGGTAGAGACTTCCCATGCGGTCATCCATCCTAGTACTACTTCCACCTAAGCGCCTTTAACTGTGAAGTTTTCATGTGCTCCACAGCCAACTAAGCCCAAAACGCCTTGGTGATGTTAAGAGGCAGGATATTACTTATGAACCAAGGATCTCTCTTGTCCACGGCCGATGTTGGATAGCCTAAGTGTAAGGCCCCGTTACCGGTAGCCCTACTTTCGTGTTGGATTTACTCATTAACGCAGTTCTAAATATCAGAGTTAATTAAAACATTCGCGGAACATTAAAAACATTCAAACCATTACATTCCATAACCATAATTCTTGTCTTATCGAGCATTCATAGTCATTTAAAAACAAAACATAGTCTTTTAAAGTAAAACATCATAGCAAAATCTTCAGATGCCAGCTTCGTCCAACTCTGCCATGTGTCCTCCTCATGCTACCTGCCTCATTCTACTCACCTGCGTGCATACTAAAAGTCAGCTACGCTGAGTGAGTTCTAGTTAATCACATAATCATACAATACATTCTTACATTTCATACTTAACCTCTTAACTTTCTTTCGTACACACATAAGTGCATATACTTTCATTCTTACCTTCATACTTTCTTTATATACATAATCATACGTTTTAAAGAGCCTTTCGCCCTATAACCTCACAGATATTATAAGGGTCTGGTCCCTAACATCACAGATATTATAAGGGTCTGGTCCCTAACATCACAGATATTATTAGGGTCTGGTCCCTACCATCACAGATATTATAAGAGTCTGGTCCCTACCATCACATATATTATTAGGGTCTGGTCCCTACCATCACAGATATTATTAGGGTCTGGTCCCTTTGTTTCATGCTACTGTACCATACCTGCTCTTACATAATTTCCTTGACAATACGTGTAATCTCCGAAGAGCGTTCACGCACCATCAACATAACATACATACATTATGCCTACGTCATATATTCATACATATATCATATCTTGCATCATACGTATCAATCATATCTTTAACTACCACCTAACGGTACATGAAATATCGGAAGATCGTTCACGCACCGACAAGCAATCATCATACATAAATCATACGAGGCATACACTTACCATTTAAGGTAAGTGTATTAACTATCACATCGAGTATGCACACAGCCCCGAAAACATAACAAAGAAGTGGGGCTAGAAACTCACCTGAATCCTGTTACGCTCTCCGTTAATCGTTATTCCCTTCTTGAGCTGTGCACGGCTAACTGTATAATATTTACACGTATCAGTTAACTACTACTACTCATGTTGTAATTCTATCTTTATATAACCCACAACGAACGGGGGTCCGGGGGTAGCACCCCTGGCAGCGGGGTCTAGGGGCGACAGCCCCTAGCAGGGTCCAAGGGGCAGATCCCCTGGCTGGGGTCGAACTTAACTGTCTTAACACATTTTTCATTAGGTTTTAATTTATTTTCTAATTTGCTAACTCCAGCGAACTTATCATTAAGAGAACTTAACAATAAGCGAAGTTAGTGATCGGCGAAGTTAACCCTAGGCGAACATATGCCAGGCGAAGTTATCAGTTAGGCGAACTTGTCACCAGGCGAAGTTATCAGTTAGGCGAACTCGTCACCAGGCGAAGTTATCAGTTAGGCGAACTTGGCCTTAGGCGAAGTTACCAGTTGGGCGAACTTGGCCTTAGGCGAAGTTACCAGTTAGGCGAACTTGCTTGCAACCGAACTTGCTTGTAGGCGAAGTTGTGCAGCAGCCGTCGCTGTTCATCCTTAATCCCCAAAATCATCATTGTTTTACCAAGAAATCCATGGGTATGGCGTTAACAAGTCCCGCGATCATTCCCATGGCCTTGTTTGGGTAAAACTTAGCCCGGAATGACGTAAAGTTTGGACCTTTATGGTAAAAACGTTCAATACTAATGTTAAGGGTTCATTAATCGAGCCGTTTCCATTTTCGGGTTCATTACACTCGTATTTATCATCAAGTTTACAACTTTATGTTTCGTTTATAACCGATCTACTCTCGTTCTAAGTTTCAAGACTAAACGTTTATAAAAACGAAATCTTTAGGATCAAAACATACCTTTTATACGTTTGGTGTGGTCGCGGTTTGCTTGGTTATCTCGTATATTGAAGATCTAATAATGGTCGGCTTGATTTTTGGACTCGAATCCGCTCTCTCTCTCTCTCGGCCGTATGAGGTGTAGTGTATGTGTGTGTTTTTGAGTGTGTAGAGATTTATGAAAGATGGAAATGATAGTTAGGGTTTTAGGATGGTTTAAGGGGATATTTATATCACTTAAAGCCCATGGACCTAAGGCCCATTACCCTTAATCCATCTTAATTAATCTACGTCCATGATCCGTTCTTTACTCGGTTTTACTTACTTAATAACGCGAAATCACTAAACGTAACTTTCTTTATTTATCATTATAATATTCAGGATGTTACACTAAGAGTGGGACGATGTTGTGTTTGCCAAGGGTGTTACACAAGGTCACTTTGAATTCTTGGTGTTACCTTTTGGGCTTACTAATGCTTCAGCAACATTTCAAGCATTGATGAACTCCACTTTTAAACCATTACTTAGAAAGCGTGCACCGGTCTTTTTTGACGATATTTTGGTTTATAGTTCATCTTTGGACCAGCATTTAAAAGATTTGGAGGCAGTCCTTAAACTCTTTTAAGGCTAATTCTCTATTAGCCAAAAGATCTAAATGCACCTTTGCAGGGTCTCAGATTGAATACCTGGGTCATATTATTTCAAAAGAAGTTGTTAGCACTGATCCAACTAAAATTGAAGCAGTAGTTAAATGGCCTCTTCCTACAACAGTCAAGCAATTAAGAGGATTTTTGGGCCTAGCCGGGTATTATAGAAGATTTATAAAATCTTATGGCAGTGTTGCTTGTAGGTCCCCCCGGGGCGTCGCCGATCGATGCGAGATCCGCACGAGGTCTAGGAGTGCGGAATCCTCCTAGACTCGTTTATGGTGTACAGACGAATAACACAAACATGTACACGATCAAATACACAAACAAATACAAGAACGGGATAAACAAATCTGCAGATTCATATATAAAATAATCACGTTACATACCGTAACAAAAACAGAAAACACGACTGACCCGAGGTGAGCTCTACCTCGGGTCGTCTCACACGACTCTAGTCTCTTACTCTCTCTCAATAAACAAGCTGCTCAAACACACACTGATTTCTAGATACCTAAAACTAAACATGACACAACAATATATAGACCAAACATTCACGGGCCTGGGCTTCAGTAGGCGAAGTTGTGCTAACTTCGTCTAAGGCGAAGTTGTGATAACTTCGCCTAAGGCAGAAGTTGTTACAACTTCGTCGTTGGCGAAGTTGTTCAAACTTCCCCATGCGAAGTTGTGCTAACTTCGCCTGTGGTGTTCCGCTGGTCAGAATTGCATAGCGACGGTCACAAAATGCACCAACAGTCTCCCCTTTGACCGTTGCTCTCAATTCTAACAAACACGAAAGATCATCTGTATTTGATCATCAGTTAAGAGGGAGTCTGTTGGTGCATGTTTTGTAACAGATGATCTTTCGTGTTTTGTTAGAATTGAGAGCAACGGTCAAAGGGGAGACTGTTGGTGCATTTTGTGACCGTCGCTATGCAATTCTGACAAAACACGAAAGATCATCTGTTACAAAACATGCACCAACATTGCTCGACCTTTAACCAACCTTTTGAAGAAGGATGGATTCTTTTGGACTTTGGAAGCTGAACAAGCCTTTGAAGAACTAAAAAAGGCACTCACTTCAGCCCCTGTTCTAGCTCTTCCCCACTTTTCAAAGGTTTTCATTATTAAGACTGATGCATCTTCTAAAGGGTTAGGGGTTGTGTTAATGCAAGAGGGCCATACCTTAGCTTTTATTAGTAGGGGTATTTCGGTAAGACAGCAGGCCATGTCAGTTTATGAAAAAGAATTGCTTGCAATCTTAATGGCTGTTAAACACTGGCACCATTATTTGATTGTCAAACATTTCATTATCAAAACTGACCAAAGAAGTTTAAAGTACCTTTTGGAGCAAAAATTCAGTACTCCTCTACAACAAAAATGGTTAGCTAAGTTGTTAGGCTATGATTATGAAATTTTGTACAAGGAAGGGGTTGAGAATAAAGTTGCAGATGCATTATCAAGAGTTGAGGGCTTAGCACTGTTTCAAATGGGCCTCAGTTCTATTTATCCATGTCTATGGCCTAGAATTCAAAAAAGTTGGGAATCTGATACTAAGTTGCAAGCTAAAATTGATAAGTTTCAACATACATCTCAAATAAAAAACTGGACTTGGGATGGTACTGTTTTGAAAAGAAAGAACAGGGTAGCAGTGGGAAGTGACCAACAGTTAAGGCATGACATCCTTCATTTATGTCATTCATCTCCTGTTGGGGGGCATTCTGGGTATTTACCAACTCTGCACAGGGTTAAACAACTGTTCTATTGGAAGAAGTGTAGTAAAGATGTCAGATATTGGGTTAGACGCTGCACTACATGTCATAAAGCAAAATATGAAAGGGTGGCTAGTCCAGGATTATTGCAGCCTCTTCCTACACCTATCTCAGTCTTTACCGATATTTCTATGGATTTTATATCTGGGCTTCCGAAAGCTTGTGGTAAAGATTCCATGTTAGTAGTGGTCGACAGATTCACTAAATATGCACATTTTATGGGTCTTTCACATCCCTACACTGCTACTATCATTGCCCAAGTTTTTTTTTGATAATGTGTTTAAACTGCATGGGTGCCCAAACACTATAGTTTCGGATAGGGATCCTATTTTTCTAAGCCACTTTTGGACGGATTTTATGAAACTACAAGGAATTCAATTGGCCTTTTCATCAGCTTTTCATAAGCTTATCATCCACAAACGGATGGTCAAACGGAGGTATTAAACAGATGCCTTGAATCCTATTTGCGCTGCATGGTCATGGATGATCCTCTACAATGGCCCAAATGGTTAACACTTGCAGAATTGTGGTACAATACTACCTTTCATTCAGCAATTGGGATGTCTTCCTTTGAGGCACTTTATGGTATTCCTGCTCCTTTGCACATACCTTACATTCCCCATGACACTAAGCTTCACTCTCTTGAAGAATGGTTTCAACAAAGAGAAATAAAGTTGCTTGCTTTAAAAACTAATTTGGCTAAAGTTAAGAACATAATGAAACAAATGGCAGATAAACATAGATCTGAAAGGGAATTCAAGGTAGGTGATTGGTTTATGTCAAGCTTCAGTCATATATACAGAACTCTCTTAAAGATCACAGGAACAAGAAGTTGGGTCCTAGGTATTTTGGGCCTTACTTGGTGTTAGAAAGGATTGGACATGTAGCTTATAAGTTGGACTTGCCAAAGTCTACTCACATCCATCACACATTCCATGTGTCCTTATTGAAAGCTGCTATGGGTCATTACCTGATTCACCAAGATTTGTTGTGCAACCAAGAGCTATTTTGGATCGCCAATTCGTTAAAGAAGGATCAAAAGCAGGTGTTAAGGTTTTAGTACATTGGGAGAGTTTACCAATTACTGAGGCCACATGGGAAGATTTGGAATCTCTGCAACTCAGATTTCCTAATTTCCAATCTTGAGGACAAAATTTTTTCTATTGTTACAATGTAAAGTGTACAGGGACTAATTCTGTAACTGCATAAAAGAAATAGTGCAGGGACTAGTTTGTAACTGTGTGATAATTCAGAGTCTGTAATAGAAAGTGTAGGGTCGTTGGTCGTTAGGGTTGTTAGAAGGTCAGTTGTATAATAACAAATTAATCAGTTGGAATGGATATGTTTGATTTATCGAATTACTCTCTTCTCTGATTTTTCCAATTCTATTCTATCAAGGGATGAGGCGGGTTTTCAAACCAAATACACCTATCAACGTATCCTGTGGTCGTCCCACGACTAATGAATATGACGTCTAAGGATCATCATCGACAAGTAACAACGCAAAAAATAACTCAAGGCCAAACATAGTTAAAGTAGTTTGATTCTCTAAATCATATCACAAAATTAGTTTAACATGTTTCTCCCCCGGTTTATAAAACATTATCTTTTATCTCCCGTATTACGGGGGTTGTTTTTCATTATTCTTTTATAATATTTATATATTTTTTGGATTTTAATTTTATTTATTGTACAGAAGTTAATAATATACTTAGTATTTGATGATGAAAATGTTTCACAAATAAATGAGATATTATAACCTGGTTTAAAAGTTATTTGAGTTTGGTGAGACCCATGACCATTTTACTATTAATTTGTTTTTCAATTATAAATAAGGGTCAAGTTATTCTACAAATGAGAACAAAAATGAGTAGGATTTGTAGTCATACAACACCCCCCCCCCCCCCTAAAAAATTAAAATAAATAAATAAATAATTCATAACTCAAAATTTAATGAAAAAAACAAAAAAACGTAAAAAAACAAAAATGTTTCGACCGTATTTCTTGTTCTCATAAAAAAGCAATGGTAAGTGAAAAAGTCGTCGTGTCTTTTTGTTTATCACTGTGTTTTGTGTTTATTTTCGTCATTGATTGGGTCTTTTTTTCTTACCATTATGTCTTTTTCCTTTATATTATGTTATATTAGTCAACATTGTAATATATTTTGCGATCTATTGTGTCTTTTTTTAGTTATAATTGTGTCTTGTTTATTTTCGTCATTGTGTCTTTGATCTCGACATTGTGTCTTTCGTCATTTTTTTTATTTTTCGTATTTTTTTAATGGGAATGATGGCGGAAACATTTTAATTCTTTAATTTTTTTCGTTTTTTATTTATATTTTAAGTTACGATTTTTTTATTATTTTTTTTGAATTTATTTTTAATGAGTTTTTTCTGTTGTCACAAATTCTTCTCACACTTCTCATTTTTGTCTCTATTTGTATTTTAACTTACCCTTATAAATAATATATATATTTTTTAAAAGAAATAATATATTAATTTTTAGTATATCCCTATCTTATAGGATTTTCATATCAAATATTTGGTAAGATTAATTTTTAATTTAATGAAATGTTATAACTCATTTAAGGAATATATGGGTTTGGTGATACCCAGACCCGTGAATTCGGGTCAAATGCATGAGAAGCCTCTATTTACAAATAATGCAATCTAGTGGCTTGAGAAAATGTAGATAGCAACCAAAAAGCTTTTAAATATTTCGTTTATATATATTATAAATTAATACAATTTGAAAAGAGGCTGGGAACTCACGTTAGTCTCAAATTACGGTAACAATAATGAAAAATGCAAGGTAGAGCATTTCTCTAGCGGTTTCCTAAGTACAAAAGGACACTTTTAATAACTTATATTAATGTGGATCATTACAAATTGTTCATCCGAAGTTTGAAAACTTTTATAAATGTATTCGTTATTGAAAACTGTTGGTGCATGTTTTGTAACAGATGATCTTTCGTGTTTGTTAGAATTGAGAGCAACGGTCAAAGGGGAGACTGTTGGTGCATTTTGTGACCGTCGCTATGCAATTCTGACCAGCGGAACGCCACAGGCGAAGTTAGCACAACTTCGCCTTAGGCGAAGTTAGAACAACTTCGCCAACGGCGAAGTTGTAACAACTTCTGCCTTAGGCGAAGTTATCACAACTTCTCCTACTGAAGCCCAGGCCCGTGAATGTTTGGTCTATATATTGTTGTGTCATGTTTAGTTTTAATTTTATCTAGAAATCAGTGTGTGTTTGAGCAGCTTGTTTATTGAGAGAGAGTAAGAGACTAGAGTCGTGTGAGACGACCCGAGGTAGAGCTCACCTCGGGTCAGTCGTGTTTTCTGTTTTTGTTACGGTATGTAACGTGATTATTTTATATATGAATCTGCAGATTTGTTTATCCCGTTCTAGTATTTGTTTGTGTATTTGATCGTGTACGTGTTTGTGTTATTTGTCTGTACACCATAAACGAGTCTAGGAGGATTCCGCACTCCTAGACCTCGTGCGGATCTCGTATCGATCGGCGACGCCCCGGGGGGACTTACAAGTGGTATCAGAGCCTTAGGCTCTTACGCTATGGTTCGAGATCTGCGTTTTGGTGTTTCTGGCACGTTTCTGTGCGTTTCTGGCCGAACAGTTCTTCAGGCGAAGTTATTGTTCATCAGGCGAAGTTGTCGTCACTGTTCGTAGGGTTTCAGCGAAGATATAAGGTCCGGCGAAGTTATGAACAGGCGAAGTTGACTTTAGGCGAAGTTGACTTCTCGGCGAAGTTATAGCCCGGCGAAGTTATAGCCAGGCGAAGTTAACTTTCGGCGAAGTTAACGGAAAAAAAAAAAAAAAAAAAAAAAAAAAAAAAGAGTATTTTGGAATTTTCCGTCTGTATGGCCAGGTGTACACGATTATTGTGAGACCGAAGATGTTGTTCCGTCAACGAGTGATCTTGTTATCTTTTGGATTTACGTGTGAACAAATACATGTCAACTCTGATTTGGAGTTGAGGTTGTGAATGGGTTATTGTTTGAAACTGAATAGTGACACATATTCGGGTGTTTGTGGGCAATGAAATTGTTGTTGTTCGTGGTGACCAACCGAAGAAAGTCAAATTGAACTGAAGGTTTTTCGTCATTACTGGATTGCGGTCAGAGCATATTATTTATGTTATCTTCAAGGCGTTCGAGAATTGGATCCTGAAACGTGATGCTTATTTATTAGAGTGAAGATTCTGGAACAAGTTGGATTTAACCGGGAATTAAAGTGTTTATGTTCCTGATCGTTATCCCTGGTGATTGAAGATGCTTCAGATTTTTTAATGGTCGTGTGTTAGATTCTGTCAGGGTGGTTTTGTGATGAAATTGATCACTTGATGTTGAGTAGTTGAAGATTAAACCTTATCGTATGCCGACGAGTTGGTGAAGTTGTGGAGGAAGCCCAACTTCATGTGTTGGTGAAGTCAGATAGACTCACGTGATTGGTTGAGATGATCTATTGGCACGAGGATGCATGCATTACAAAGACCTCAATCGTTATAGTCGGAGAAGCTTACACTGAAGGGGAGATCTAATATGGAAGACGCTGGGTGATTGGTAGATTTGTGAAGCTACAGGACAGTTTCTGACACGGCTGGTTGACTGCAAACAGAAGATCATCAGTTAAGAGGGAGTCTGTTGGTGCATGTTTTGTAACAGATGATCTTTCGTGTTTGTTAGAATTGAGAGCAACGGTCAAAGGGGAGACTATTGGTGCATTTTGTGACCGTCGCTATGCAATTCTGACCAGCGGAACACCACAGGCGAAGTTAGCACAACTTCGCATGGGGAAGTTTGAACAACTTCGCCAACGACGAAGTTGTAACAACTTCTGCCTTAGGCGAAGTTATCACAACTTCGCCTTAGACGAAGTTAGCACAACTTCGCCTACTGAAGCCCAGGCCCGTGAATGTTTGGTCTATATATTGTTGTGTCATGTTTAGTTTTAATTTTATCTAGAAATCAGTGTGTGTTTGAGCAGCTTGTTTATTGAGAGAGAGTAAGAGACTAGAGTCGTGTGAGACGACCCGAGGTAGAGCTCACATCGGGTCAGTCGTGTTTTCTGTTTTTGTTACGGTATGTAACGTGATTATTTTATATATGAATCTGCAGATTTGTTTATCCCGTTCTTGTATTTGTTTGTGTATTTGATCGTGTACATGTTTGTGTTATTCGTCTGTACACCATAAACGAGTCTAGGAGGATTCCGCACTCCTAGACCTCGTGCGGATCTCGTATCGATCGGCGACGCCCCGGAGGGACCTACAAAAACAGTAATATTAAGTCCCTAGTCAGTCCCACCAACATTGTTAAGTTTCATAATGTAAAAGTAATCGATGTGTGACGCAACACTTAATAATATAAGCACTTGTAAATATTTTTCCCTCAATATAACTTATAAATTCAGCCTTTTTAGTTAGTTTCTTAACGTTGTCGTCCACTCGTTAAACCACCAATCGACCTTGTTGGGCAACCTTTTTCCACTTTTTGTTCGCCATGTAAGCATATAATACATTAAAATACATTGTAATTCATATTAGCATGTATTTTAACTACTATATCCTTAGCATGCACATTGAACCAAGCTCACCTAAGCATGGAAATTCCTAGCACTTTAGCGGTAAACTACGAAATATGAAAGTAACACGTAAGCATGATGATCCGCAATATCAGTTCCGATATCATGAATTAGAAATTTTATACTTTAAAATATCTTTAGAATCTTCCAAATTCAACTTTATAGTTACGCTTGTTTTAGCCGACGACTCGTCCATTAACTGACTTTTCAACAGTATGACTGACATATACACAAGCGTGTTAATTTTAAAAGAAGTTGTTTTAAGTAAATATATTTATTTTTCCTTAGAATACAATAAGGTTACTGTAAATTTTTCAGATCCTAAGAATACTGTTTATAATACTTCTAACGAGTCGTAATTTAAACTTCTATGTAACTTAAACTAGCAAGTCACTCATACTTTATCATCAAAATCTTGATAACATATTTAAAAGTGAAAATACTTATTTTTCCATAAGTATCATCATATTTCCATATAAGTACATGCATGTATAATCTTAACCATTTTTATGTTTAAAGAATCAGCTTGTAGTTGTGTTTACTAAAACCTCTTTGATTGTGGATGAACAAAGTTGTTGGAAGTAATTTCTAACTTAATAGGCCGTCACATGTAAGTGACCAGGTTGAACCTATTAGGCCTATGAGATTCATTAATTTGTAATTGGTTTATGAGGTTGCAATTAGGGTTTTATTATATTTGGTAAAGTCCTGACTAGCAAGTTACGTTAGTCTAAATAAACCAAGTTATGGTAAGACATTATAGAATGTGGTGTGAGATGTAACAGAGTTTAGGGTTCATATAGAGAAACACACGAGATGTAACCGAGTTAGGGTTTGAGGATTGTAATAAGTTTTTTGAGTTATATTTTCTGATTAATATAAACGAGAGTTAGTCGTTAATTCGTGTTTGATTATTGATCCGGGATTTGAATTGGTATCAGAGCAAAGTTCAAGAAATCAATAAGGTGACCGAAGTCTCAAGACATCGATCAACGTCGTGATTGATATGAAGGGTTTGGACATGCCGTAATCGAATAATCGAGGCGAGGGTCGGTGATCGAGACAAGGGTCAGTCACAGGCTGAGATTTGGTGACCGGAAGACAATGATGTTGTTGTTCTCTGATCTGCGGTGAGGCAGGTCAAGCAACACGCATATTCGAACTGAGTGGGGTTTCCGAACCAGGAAACCATTCACAGCAACGGTAAGTCGGACATGTTGTGGTGATTTTGGCACGTCTTCTAAGGGTTTTGTAAGTTGACTTTTGGTTTATTTTCTCTTATTTGCGATTAAACAAGAAAATGTTCCTGAACGATTACTATTGGTTATTTGGTTACTAAAGTCAAAAAGTTAGTAAACAAAGGTGTTTTTGGAATAGTATTGTAGTTCTTTTTGGTGCTGTGCCAGAGAGAAAAAAAAGAAGGCTATAAGAAAATAAACAAGTTGGTTTATCTAGTATTCTTATAATTTCATTGGTTAACAATTTTGGGTTTACCATTGAGAAGATTTTACTTCGGGTTGAAGGCGTAGGTTCAATTCAAAGTTTGTTTTTTATAAGGATTGAACAAGTTATGTTCTGATCTAAGGGTTTAATTTTTTGGATCTAACCGGGTGCTCACTAAGAAGATCAAG
>NW_027503444.1:0-39853 GCF_021521415.1 Bidens hawaiensis
AATATTGAAAGGCCCCGCAACACGAGTGATTAGCTAAAAGCGGTAGAGTGTGAATAGTACTATTGGTCTGACAAACCCAACTGGTCCGGCATGGATTTGCTGATGTTTCCCAGCCAGTTGCACATGTCTATTTTGTTGTTATATATTTTTGCTATGTAATGTTAGGCATAGCGGTTTGGGGCAGGTCCGTGGGCGGAGTATGCCACGGGGTTGTATGTGGATAGTCAGAGGTTTCACTTGTGGGCTCAGCATAATTACATCGCTAATATATGATCATTATAATGATTTGTCACTGTTTATTTAAATTAGTGAAACTCACCAACTTTCGTAGTTGACCCGTTTTCTTTACATGCTTTCTAGGTACCCACAAACTGGAATAATTGCTACATGCTTGATGATGCGTGCTTTATGTGGAAGCTTAATGATCGTTTTGTATTAAATATGTTAATGTACTGTTGGTAAAACTGATGTGTTAACGCCTAGACGGTAACTAAACTCGGAACAATGTAAAATGGTGTAAATTAATGTAGTGGTGTTTTCTTTATAAGCAATGCTGTTGATATCAGATGTGTCTGTTGCATCCCGTTTACGTTTCCGCTGCGGTTACGGGGTGTTACAACTTCCCAGGTGGTCACCCATCCAAGTACTACTTCCACCTGAGCGCGCTTAACCGTGGAGTTTTCATGTGCTCAACAGTCAACTAAGCCCAAAACGTGTTGGTGATGTTAAGAGGCAGGACATTACTTATGAGCCAAGGATCTCTCTTGTCCACGACCGATGTGGGATTTACCTAAGAGTGGGACGATGTTGTGTTTGCGAAGGGTGTTACATCACACATGATTTCAAACGGATTTGACCAATCCGGTGATTGAAAAATGGGTGCTTCTACCAACTTTTCCTTTAAACTATCAAAAGCTTGCATTTATTTATCATTAAACTCAAAGGGGACATCTTTCAATAAGAGATTACATAAAGGTTTTGAAATTGCACTAAATCCTTTAATGAATCTCCTATAGAATCTGTTGGTACATGTTTTGTAACAGATGATCTTTTGTGTTTGTTAGAATTGAGAGCAACGGTCAAAGGGGAGTCTGTTGGTGCATTTTGTGACCGTTTCTATGCAATTCTGATCAGCGGAGACGAAGTGACGAAGTTAGAACAACTTCGCCATAGGCGAAGTTAGAACAACTTCGCCTACAGGCCCAAGCCCAAGCCCGCGAAGTTGGTTATCTATATATATGTGTCTCTTGTTTAGGGTTTGGTATCCAGAAAGTCTGAGTGTTTTGTGATCAGTTCAATTGTCTAGAGAAAAACAGAGAGGAAGAGTCGTGTGGGACGGCCCGAGGTAGAGCTCACCTCAGGTCGGCCATGTCTTTGTTTTTGTTCGGTTTGTAACGTGGTTTGGTTATTATATAAAGTATCTGCAGATTCGTTTATTCCATTCGTTTGTTTGTTCGTGTGTTTGTTTATGTGTAATCGTATTCGTCATCTTCTACACCATTAAACGAGTCTAGGAGGATTCCGCACTCCTAGACCTCGTGCGGATCTCGTATCGATCAGCGACGCCCCGGGGGGGCCTACAAAATCTGGCATGTCCAAAAAATGATCTCACCCCTTTGACATTTTTCGGGGGTGGCAGAGATGAAATTACTTTTATTTTAGCTTGATCAACTTTCATTCCCCTACTTGAAACCACATGGCCCAACACAATACCCTCTTGCACCATGAAGTGACTTTTTTCCCAACTCAACACCAAGTTTGTCTCAACACAACGTTTTAAAACCTTTTCTAAATCATTGAGACAAGACTTGAAAGTCGAGCCAAAAATGGAAAAATCGTCCATAAAACATCAAGTGAATCCCCGACCATGTCAGAAAAGATGCTCATCATGCATTTTAGAAAAGTGGCCGGGGCATTACACAGTCCAAATGGCATTCGCCTAAAGGCAAAAGTACCATATGGACAAGTGAATGTGGTATTATGTTTGTCATCAGGATGAATTGCAATTTCATTGTAACCCGAATATCCATCCAAAAAAAATAATATTTTTGACCAGAAAGTTTTTCAACTATTTGATCAATGAATGGTAACGGGAAATGGTCTTTTGATGTTCCATTATTTAATTTTCTATAATCGATGCACACTCGCCACCCCGGTAACCGTCGGGTGGCGATTTGTTCATCATTATCGTCTTTTATTATCTGGATGCCGGCTTTCTTAGGTACTACATGTGGCGGGCTCACCCATGCACTGTCTGAAATAGGATAAATGATCCACGCATCCAACCACTTAATCACCTCCTTTTTCACCACTTCTCGCAAATTCGCGTTCAATCTTCTTTGAGTCTCCCTTGTTGGTTTAGCCTCCTCATCATTAATTATTTTATGCATAACAATCGAAGGACTAATACCCTTTAAATCTGCAATTGTCCATCCAATGCAACCTTATGTGCTCCCTAAACCTTTACCAACTCCCTATCTTGATCTTCCTCCAAGTTAAAAGCAATGACAACCGAAAGTGTTTCAATATCCCCTAAAAAAGCATACTTCAAGTGACTTTGAAGTTCCTTCAATTGAACCTTTGATGGACACTTCAAAGATGGCTTTGTTTCTGAATTGATCTCCGTTGGTAAGTTCTCAAGTTGATGTGTCCACGGTGGTCTTCTTTCTTGCATAGCTAAACCATCTTGTTTTTGTTCTTCCATCCGCAAAGCACACACGTGTACCTGTTCAGAATCATCACAAATACAAGCTTCCAAACAATCTTCATCATATTCATGAGGAATACAATGATCCACCACATATGCCATAAAACATTCTTCACCACTCAAAGAATTAGCAACGTTAGTAAAAACATGAAGGCGCATTTTCGATTACCAAACACCATGTCAATGGTACCAAATCTACAATAAATGATTGCATGGGCAATGCTCAAAAATGGACGACCCAAGATAACATTTTGTTGCTGACTTGGGTCACCCGATGAATAATCTAACACCAAAAATTCCACAGGATAATAAAAATACTCCACTTTCACAATTACATTCCGCACGATTCCACATGTGAGTTTATGAGACAAATCCGTCAATACAACCATGGTCTTAACACGTTTCAATGGACCAAAGTCATATTGGTCACATAAACCCCCCGGGAGAATGCTTACTCTGGCCCCAAGATCTAGTAACGCCCTAGACATTTGAAAATAGCCTACTTGAATATTAATTTAGGGCGTTCCCGGATCTTGAATCTTAGGAGGAAGATCTCCTTTTAAAACCGCACTTACCCGCTCAGTAAAATCCACTCGTTTAGGCACTTTTTGTTGCATCTTTTGAGTGCAAAGTTCTTTTAAAAACTTAGCATACGCGAGCACTTGTTTGATTGCCTCAAGTAGAGGTAAATTCTCTTTAACTTGTTTAAAAACTTCCCACATCTCCACCTTTTGAGGACCCATTTTAACAATTATATTTTTCTTACCAGGGTCAAGCAAAGCCGGAGGAAATGGAACTGCATTTTGTTCGACTTTCTTGTTTTTATCTTTTAAATTTGAAGCTTGACTCGATATTTGTAACGGTTTTTTCAAAAGTGACATGTTTAGTGGGTTTATTAGTTTCAATTTCATAATCACTTCATTACCCTTAATGTCCTCAACTTCCCCATTAACTACACCCGGTGATAAATCAGTTTTGTACTCTTTATTACTTCTTAACACACTAACATGATTTATAGGAACGTTATGGGATGAACTATGAGACAGATTTACATTAGTGTCGCTTGGTAATTGGCCTTTGTTTTTCTTCAACTCTGACACTTCGGTTGCAAGTTGACCCATTTGTGGTCAACGATTGGATGGCCTTGTCTCAGACTTCATCCTTTTGCATTCGACCCTCATCAAGTTGATTTCTCCGCTGCATGTCTTGTTGCATCATCTTCAACTTGTCCATAACTTCATTTCCACTTGTTGAACTTTGACCCACGGACCCACTTTGACCACCACCCTTTTGACCTTGAGACCCTTTACTGTTCCCGCCATAAAAATTACCTTGCTTATTATTTTGTTGGCAAGGAACATAATTTCCTTGATTTCCTTGAAAGTTCGGGTTGGATTGAGTAGCCGGATTTCCATAACGAAAATTCGGATGATTTCTCAACTCGGGGTGATAAGTGTTGGAATTTATATTGTAATTCCTACCACCTCCCCCTTGAAGTGCATTCATCTCTTCTACTTATACTTGACCTACCACACATACCTCCGAAGCATGACCCAACTCATTACAATTCGTACAAACATCAATTACTTGATTAGTGGTTTGTACCCCTCCTTCTTCCACGACTTGTACTTGTGGTCTTCCAATCGCCGACCTTGCTCTTCTTCCAGTTTGAGCCTTCCAGTTTGAAGTGACCGTCATTTGCTCCAAATATGCCCAATCATCTTGTTCATAGTTAGTACCAAATGTACCATTTGTGATCGACCTCAAATCTCGTTCTTCTTCCATACTCAACCCCTCATGAAACACATTCAACAATTCCCATAAAGCAATACCATGATGAGGACAATTTTTAATCATCATGTTAAACCTCTCAAATGCTTCATAAAACATTTAACCCGATTGTTGTTGGAAAGTTCTCAAACTCCTTCTTGCATCATTGGTCTTTTGAGCCGTGTAAAATTCTTCCAAAAATCTTTGTTGCATTTCGGCGCAAGTATAAACGGATGCTGAAGGCAGAGTGTAAAACCATCTCTTTTCATTGTCTTCCAACAAAAATTGAAATAAGACCAACTTAACCTCATCCGATGTAAAACCTTGACCCCCAATCGTGTTGCAAATGGAGTCATATGCCTCCAACTGAAAGTAAGGTTCCTCCGTTGCTATACCCTTATACTTTGGTGGACTTTGGAGGGAATTTGTTCTCACCTCAAATGTCATCCCTTGTTGATTGTGAGGAATAACCACCGGAGATGGATTTTTAGTAATTATCGGTCGGAAATGGACTTCAATCCCCCTTACCATATCTCTTGCATGCCTTCTTGGTACCCCTATTGGTACTCTTGGTTGACCCATTTGCCTATAAACAGGACTTGGAGGTGCAAATTGTTGAAACTGTGGTTGGGTCTTTTGTTGTTGAAATTTTTGATCTTGTTGTTGCCCTTGTGGATGAACTTGTGGTGGAGCTTGTTATTGTTGAATAACCAGTGGCGGTTGAGCTTGTTGTTGTTGAATAGCTGATGGTGGTTGAACTTCTTGATGAACAACCAGCGGTGGTTGTCTATTAAGTTCTTGCACCGGTTCCGTTTGTTGCCCTTGTGCATAAGCAAAATTTCCTTGATTCACCCGTTGACTTCCATCAACCACCATGTAGTAACCTTCCACTTCATACCCCTCAAATTCACTGTCAAACCCATACGCATAACCATCGCCTTGTGTTCATGAATATTGCATGAAAGGTGGTGGTCGATATTTGTGGTTGTTGAAAGGTTGGTTGTTGTTTTTGTTGAGATGATGATGATGCATAAAAGGCAGGGAAAGGGTTAGTAATAAGTGGCAATGTTGATGATGTTGAGTAGGTGAATTGAGCATTTATGGGTTCTGTTGTGTGAGTTGGCTTCAACTCACTTGATGTAATGGGTATGGTAGTAGTAATCGGTGGAGATGAAATTGCTGGAGGTGTAGATGGCAATGTTTGACCCGAAGTAGGAATTGGTGATTCCATGGTGTTGTTTGATGCAGTTGGACAACCAAGAAGCTTGTTCTACCTAAATACATCCATAGAAAAAGGCCATCAACGCCGAAGATCATACACAACATTGGTGACCCAACCCACCACCAATTCTAAAGAAAACTCACTGCCCCAAAGACCCACTATGGTAAACCATGGCTCGCACACGACAATTTTTTGTCACAAACGAGACTTGAACCGTCGACCTAGCCTACCAAAAGTCATCTGGATACCGCTAGAGCATGAAACTATAAATAAATATATAAATAAATTACATACTTCATTAAAATATGTATTCTTTTTCATACAAATCAATTCAAAACATTTATTTATTACTCATTTTCACTTTTATATATTTAAAGAAACGAAATCTATAAACCAATATGTTTTCTTCTGTATGTTTTTACCTCTATAAACCAAAAGATTCACGGCCTAAGTAGGACTTGGTTTCTTCGAAGTGTTCGTTCAATCTCAGGATCGATAACTAGTGATGATGACCTGTTAGATTCTCTAGTATGCATACACCTGTAAGTACCTGCAAACTAACACAACCAGCGTAAACCCGAAAATAACAAACAAAAACTACTAAAGCTAACACACGTTACGCATTACTCCCCGGCAACGGAACCAAAATTTGAGGTGAGGTCGAAGACTCACTCAAAAATAAACTGAATACAACAAGTTAGATAGCAGTAAGTGGGTGTCGAACACAAGGAATTTGTGGAAAATGTGTTACTAGGTAGCTTTGTAATCTGACTATATTAAATTAAACTAAATTGCAGAAAATAAATTCAAGTATTTGGTTGGTTGATTTGATTAACAAAAATAACTGAAAACAATTTAACGAGTTTAACTAAATCAATAAAAAGAATGCTCTCTCCCAATTTCATGTTTCCAAGATCGATAGTGTTAACTTTTACTTTTGGGATGAACTACATAGACATAGTTCGTGAGAATGTGTTTGATTGTGATAAAAGAGGATTAAGTACTTGGATTATAAAAACACAAGGTTGTCACTCAATAATTAGTTTTATATAAACCCTAATTTCCATCTAATAAATCCCGATTGCCTATGGCACCAAGAACTGATAGCCAAGAACGCGAATTACACTATACTAACAAATACAAATCAAACTCACAATCACCATAGCAATATAATCATAAGATCAAATCACTATCCCATAAATAACATAAACGATTAGCAAATATTCAATGGAAAACCTTACAATTCGGGACAAAACACAAATGAATTTAGCCACACATAATTCGGTTCATCATCACATCAATTAGAGTATGCATATGAATCAAAAACACCAAATCAACAATTGGAATTACCAAACTATTGTTCTTGGACCCAAAAATCGCCCCTAGGTCATTCTCAAGTGATAGATAGCCCATAGGACTCTCAAATCGTAATAAAAATAATTATATTTTAGCAGTTAGAGCCCGAACCGTGGCCCACGGTGCCTAGAACTCACGGTACGGTGAGTTCTGGTCATTTTTTATCAGTCAGGACCGTGGGCCACGGTGGAGCATTTCTCATTTTCTTGTTTTCTTCATATATTTCTCGTTTCAACTCAGTTTTCTTCATCGTTTTCGCCCACGTTCTCATGATTTCATCCTCAATCTCCTCATACCTACAATTAGATGAGTAACCAGAGTCAACTAATTCCATGAAATTAATTGGTTAAGCATAAGGGCTTCCCTACGTTCACCCGTCAATTTATCAATATTTTGTTTTTAATTTATTTCAGGCGTTCATGTAACTTTAAGATAAATTGTCGGGAATACTCAAGTGATCAACCAACTCTCTTAAATCGTCTACTCGTTACCGCCCTCTATATTTCGAGTGAGTTAACCCCATTTTTAATTTCTACATGTGTTCGTATGCTATTTTTTCAATTCATGGATCTTTATATTTTACATGACAAAGTGTTGTATGTTTACCTTATTGTAGATAGGAGGACACATACTCATACTCATAGTGGGAGGGCTCGAAGAGATGTACCCACGCCTCTTAATACTTCGGCATTCTTCCGAATAGAACAGAGATCTTCATTATCCTTGGTAATTAATTTGGCTTTGAACGAGACTTTTTATTTTGTTTTAGCATTCCTTTTATGAACGATTAAATGCATTGAATACATGCAAATTGTCATTTTCAAGTAGTATAATATATATATATATATATATATATATATATATATATATATAGGATTGATTTCTTTTGAGAACCACTTTGAGTTTTAAGAACTCGAAAGAACTCAATGTAACAATTTTTTTTATTTTTTTACACATATGTAATATGTAAGTGTAAGTAACGTAAAAAAAATTATTCTCTCTCATGATTCATGTTTTAATCAAATTTAATCTAAGCCACATATTTTATACTCATTTAATTAAATGTGTGGTCCATATTAAGTTTTTAAAGTTCTTACAACTCATCAAGTTCTCAAATTATCCCTCCCCATATATATATATATATATATATATATATATATATATATATATATATATATATATATATATATATATATATATATATACAAACTTATGAAAAATCACCAACATTCATGTTGACTCGTTATCTATTTTAACCATGCTACTGATTTAAACGTGTGAGTATTGGAACATGAAGCAGTATAGACCTTAGAATATTTGCAAATAAACATTTATCTTTCATGTATTCATTATCTTTTGTTTGAAAACACGTACTGTTACATTTATGAGTGTCATTGTGTGATGATCAATCAACGTTACGCCCCAATATTTAATCCACCGTCGATTGGGTGTGACAGTAAATATGTTCTATAAAGTTTTCTGAATCGTGTAAGAAGTGATATTCTTATTTAAGTATTCCGTGGCTAAAAAAATTACTAATCACATAACATAGAATAGTTTTCTACAAAATTTATTATATATTAAACAAACCATATGATTCATTTATAAAGGTGTGGAACAAGAACATATTGCAACTCTAAAATCGCGATAGAAGACTATAATTTTGAATTATAGTTATCAACGGTTGGCAATTACATCACTTAGGCCATCTGTTGTCGCATGCGAAAGGATGGCACGACCCACGTAGGCCACACACATCGCAACACGTCGCCGCAACTGCGTTTGCGAGCTGGCTTGCGTGGCATAAAGTAAACGTTGGTCCTAGGAGGCGTGTTTTGACCGTTGGGCTTGGAAGGAATCACAATTATTTCTTGTTTTCATTTTTCATTTTTTACCCATATAAACCCACCCACCACCCCCCCCCCCCCCCCCCAATTAACTTTAATATTTTACAAGCACTCTCAATTCTCACTACACTAAAATAAAAAATTAAAATTAAAATTTAACATGTTACTCTCTTAATCTTTCTCACTTATTTGAAAAATATGGATCAATGGGGTGGGTGTTAACGACCGGATATGCGCTTTGGTCAAGATGATGGTAACGTGTTTGGCACCGAGATAGAGCTTAACATGAGTCAAATGCCACCACCTTCTCCTGAGTTTGTTATTCCGGAGACGTAACGGGCTCGTAAGGAGGCCGCCAAGGGAAAACGAGCCCAAAAAAAGAAGAATGAATGAGGAGCAGGAGGCTCGAGCCGAGCAACCGATGAAGTCGTTAAAAAAAACTACTTGGACAAAAGAGGAGAAAACGACTTTGTGTAGTGCTTGGGTTTAAATATCCCAAGATCGACATGTGGGTATTTTATTTAACATTTTTTTTATTCATATAAAATTTTAAAAATATATTTTAAATATGTGTTAATCTTTATTTAATGGTACCAGACTATCAAAAACATCGTATATTTTGGGGCAAAGTGTGTTATTCTACACGATCGTGGGAAGTACTGACCGCACCGAAAATATGATATCGGGAAGATGGTCTGAAACTCGCAAATTTATCGGACTTTTACAAATTTAAATCACATAAACAATCGTCGAATACGACCGAGCCGAAGTGATTATCTTCAAGTCTACAAATTCAAAGCGATGAATTTTAAAGCCGAAGTGTTCAACGAGTACGGAACGGTAAAAACATGGGAGGAGAACTACCTGTTGCAAATACACAAGTTGTGCTCGAAATGGGCCGAGTTAGTTGCACCGAACCATGATGGTGTCTCAATGTCAAAGCGTACGAAAACTAGTTCGACCGGGTCAATGCCTAAACGTGGTTGGTCAATACGATCAACCACAAGTCTTAGTTCGTCCAATGGGAATGGGTCCGGGAAAGAAATCAACCACAAGTACTGAGCTCGATCCGGAATTTGTTGAAGACGTCCACAAAATATCGAGTATTATCAAGGTGGAGGCCAGGGTGAAAGTTTCAAAAGAAAGGTTTATGAGTCTAAGCTTTCTTACCAAGGACTTTAACAACCACGATCCTATGCGCCTAGAGGTATTCGAACAAGAAAAAGCGCTTGTTCTAGAGGAAATCAAAGCTAATCAAGAACGAATGCGAATAGTAAAAGGCAGCGGGATAGAGAATAAATTTGAATTTTTTATAATTTGTAATTTGTAATTTGTTTATGCTTTTAGGATGTTTGATTTTTATTTTAATTTTTTTTTATATTTTTAGGATGTTTAATTTTTATTATATAAATCAGTTTTTTTAGTAATATTTTTGTGTTATATTTAAAAAAAAGAAAAAAATAAAAAAATCGATGAAGCCAACGTTCACCTGAACCACAACAGCCTCAGGCGGCTTCAGTGGTGGCTTTAGCGTGTGTCCAGTCAGCACCAGATGACACAATATTATTGGATGAATTTAGAGAACGGACTCAATGACAACATATACTCCTATATTAGTGGAAACCATCATTGGGAACCATCAACAAGAATGATAGAAAAAGAATCTTATCAGTTGTAATTAATATTGTATTATTAGTAGACTAATCTGTCACTTGTCTTTTTCAGGATCTACAAACACATGAACCAAACAAAAGCGAAAGTCAATAAACGACCTTGGGGACTTAACCAGGTTCTGTCTAGACTTAACGACATCCACATATGACAAATAGATATTTCTTATTGAGTGGCAATGATTAAAGGTGCATGACAACTATATATAGAGATAACAAAAATTAGGTGAAAATTGTTTAAACTAAACGAGGCTGGAACAGGCTAGGGCCTATTGCGCTTAGCCCTACACCCTTTCTTCAATCTAAGTTTCAATCGAAACTAGCCTACAAGGCCTACGAACCTAACAATCTCCCACTCGGAGATCTTGAACACTTTTGCATGTATGCACTTCTGATCGTACTTCTATAATAAGAACATTAAGGTTCCCCTATTTTTGTCAATTTCTTATCAATTAACCTTCGAGCTTCGACACATCAGCTAAACTCCTCCTTACTCATTCTCTGTTTGTACATGCTCCCACTGAAACGAACAACCGGATCCCAGGATATCCTGAGAACAAATACTCCACATTTAGCAAGTAATCCACCAGAGAAATCTTTTCAATTAGAACATTGGTTTTCTGGATTTGTTATTGACCTAACATTATAACCGAAACAAAACCAGTACTCCTACGGTTATGAAATCCTCCGACTGATTTAACATTTCTAGCTTGTTAATCTAGAATCTTCACTTAAACTCTGGTTTATTACTTACAAAATAAACCCTCTTCTGCCCATGAGATTATGTGAACCGGAATTTGTCTTTCACCATGTCACACCCGGCCCTGAGCGGCGGAAACAGCCGGGCGCGCGCGAGTGGGGATTGATAATTAAGCACGGGCCATTGCAAACATTTATAGTAAGATTTTCATTGCGCATGAAATGTTTAATACAAATACATTACATTGTTTAAAAATTACATAAAAACATCCAAGTATAAAATTGTTGAAGATTTCCACGCCCTATCCCCTTGCGCGGCGGGAACAACTACGCGCATCGAAGGGATAGAACTAAAATCTTCCAAAAAGCTAATTTTAGATGTTCAGCGTGAGGTGCTCTAAGTGTGACTCCATGCGCTACCTAGTTATCTCCTGAAAGACACGTAAAAACATTTGAATCAGTATAAACTGAGTGAGTTCACAAGTTTTAGTAACTATATAAATCGCATTGCATCATAGTCTTGATAAAATCATATTGAAACACATTTCTGATTTCATGTCTAAACATATACTTGATAATCCGTATGAAAAAAAAATAGATCTGACACATATTTCTGATAAAAGTCGTTCCGCGGGCTACGCGCGATCATTACCGGAAGTGTGCTCGTCCATGCAAAGTGGCGCTGCCACTACGAGCTAAATAATATAATGCCGTCCCGCGGTTTACGCGTGGACATTTCTGAAAAACCGTGCTCGTCTATGCAAAGAGGCGCTGCCCCTACGAGCTAATCAATAATTCCGTCCCGCGGGTTACGCGCGGACGTTGTGCCGGAAAACAAGGCGCTCGTCCATGCAAAGAGGCGCGACCCCTACGAGCGGGCTCAAACCCATAGTACTGCCCCATGACCATACTAGGCACTCGTCCATGCAAAGAGGTGCGACCCCTACGAGTGGGTGGATCAAACCAGCAGTCCCTACCCTTAGAGTTCCAACGGTAAAGTGATCACTTACTCGAGTTCTAGCGCACATACATCGAAAACCTTAGATAACCGTTCGCATTGCTCATCATGAAATATAATTTAAACACATAATCGCTTGCATAGCTTGTAAGTATACCATGATAAAACATTATTTAAGTACGTGTCCCTCGCCCCGAAAACAGTTTAAAAACAGTGAAAACAGTGAAAATAGGGGCTGTGAGACTCACCTGTGGTTCTTGTTAAGGGATTAATCGAGATTCGGGTTTTCTTGGTGTTGGCCTCGGAATTGAAGGTCTAGAATGCGATTAAATAACAAGAAGATCAAGAATTAGGAGAATATAAGGTTTGGAAAGTAGATCTCAAGTTTATAATCTTGGCTTACCTAGTAACTGGAACGGAATTGAAAATAACGGATGCTTGGGAGATGTTTAGTGCAAGTTTGCAGTTCTTAAGAGAGAAGTTTGAAGTGTGTTTGGGTGATAATTTAGGTTACATATTTATAGGCAAACTCAAGGGAACACAATCCCTTGCTTTAGGGGATTGTAATCTTTTCATATCTAGGTGTAATGATGATCAAGTATGGAAATTATTATTGTTTATTTAAAAGTGGAGTAGTGGATAAAAGATTTGATTTGATTTGGTCAGGACATGCAGGTCTGGGGTTGGTGAGAATAGGGTGGCTGACAGTTGACTTTTCATGTTACAGTATGCTTTTTCAGGTACTTTTGTCAGTGTACAGTAAAAAGTGGAAAATCTCTGAAACACGCTACTGTTTTCTTTTGGGCGGGAGTAATCTCCTTACATCTGGAGAATAGACTAAGTGTTCTGTGCGTATCACTTTGTGCGCATAGCTTTCTGAGTGAAGGACATTTCTTTGCTGCGGGTAGGTGCGTAACCTTCTCGCAGTTAGGGACATTGAGTTTCATTTGTAGATTCTCCAGGTGGTCTTGGTATTTCAACATAGTGATCAGTCATGTTGAAGTCAATTCCATCTTGGAGCTTCAGACAAACTAGCTCTCAATGTTCCCGCCATGCGGGGAGGTTAGTTCCTTTCCGCACGCGCATAAACGATTTAGGATGCACCCGCCTTAGCATCATGCGGGATGGTCAACCCATTAGACAACATAACGTTAAGGTACATGAAAACATAAAGCCAAAACATTCGCGCATGGCGCATATAACATATGCCCACGCTGGTTCTTAACATGGTGCGCTCGCGCAGGGCGCACATAACATGCCCGCGCTGACTAACATGGCGCGCTCGCGCAGGGCGCACATAATATGCCCGCGCTGACTAACATGGCGCGCTCGCGCAGGGCGCACATAACAAATGCACGCGCTGACTAACATGGCGCGCTCGCGCAGGGCGCACATAATAAATGCACGCGCTGACTAACATGGCGCGCTCGCGCAAGGCGCATATAACATAATTACCTAATATTTAGGTTGATTACTTGGTTTAAGGGATTGGGAATTTACCGGGTGTCACATTCTCCCCCTGTTAAACGAATTTCGTCCCGAAATTTAGGAGACGTTGCTGGCAGAAGCCATGCTCTGAAAGAGGTGTGGGTATTTCATGCGCATCTGGTCTTCTCTTTCCCAAGTGAATTCAGGCCCACGCCTCGAGTTCCATTGAACCTTTACTAACTTGATTCTGCTTCTGCGTAACTTTTGTTCTTTCCAATCGGTTACTGCTATAGGTTCTTCTACGAAGTGCAGTTGTTTGTCGATGTGAATCTCTTCCAACGGCAAAATCAACGTTTCGTCAGATAAGCACTTTTTGAGGTTGGATACATGGAACGTATCATGAACTTCGGCGGGTAAATGGAGTTTATAAGCAACCGGACCGATCCTCTCCAGGATCTCAAATGGTCCAATGTAGCGCGGATTCAACTTTCCTCGCTTGCCGAAACGGGGGACTCCTTTCCATGGAG
The DNA here is from genome assembly GCF_021521415.1 of Bidens hawaiensis. Lineage (NCBI taxonomy): Eukaryota > Viridiplantae > Streptophyta > Magnoliopsida > Asterales > Asteraceae > Bidens > Bidens hawaiensis. The sequence continues at coordinate 14,185 of NW_027503444.1, forward strand.
AGACTTTCAAAAGTACTCTATCCCCTACTTGAAACTCCAACGGTTTCCTTCGCACATCTGCGTAGCTCTTCTGTCTGTCGCGCGCTGTCTTAAGGCGATCCCGTATCTGAAAAATCTTGTCTGTTGTTTCTTGGATCAATTATGGACCAGTCATTTGCTTGTCGCCCACTTCAGCCCAGCACAGTGGGGATCTACACTTGCGCCCATACAAAGCTTCGAACGGCGCAGCCTTGATGCTTGTGTGATAACTGTTGTTGTAAGAAAATTCGACCAAAGGGAGATGAGTATCCCATCTACCTCCGAAATCGATTGCGCACGCGCGTAACATATCTTCCAATGTCTGGATTGTTCGCTCGCTTTGTCCATCTGTTTGGGGATGATATGCCGTACTCATGTCAAGACGAGTACCTAAAGCCTCTTGTAACGATCTCCAAAATCTTGAGGTGAACCGACTATCTCTATCAGAAATGATGGACACTGGGACTCCATGTTTTGAAACTACTTCTCGAATATACAATCGGGCTAACTTTTCCATCTTATCGGTTTCCTTGATCGGCAGGAAGTGCGCTGACTTAGTTAGCCGATCCACAATAACCCAGATCGTGTCATAACCCCCAGGTGTCCTTGGCAGTTTGGTGATGAAGTCCATAGAGATTTGTTCCCACTTCCACATGGGAATTTCTGGCTGCTGAAGCAACCCTGATGGTTTCTGGTATTCAGCCTTCACCTTCGAACACGTCAGGCATTTACTGACATACGTCGCGATGGCGCCTTTAAGATTGGGCCACCAATATAGCGTTTTAACATCTTGGTACATCTTGTCTGCGCCAGGATGTACGGAATACCGTGTCTTGTGAGCTTCGTTTAATACTTGCTCGCGCAATCCTCCCTTGAGAGGGACCCATATGCGGTTAGCGAAATATAGATTGCTGTTCTCTTTAAGTTCCAAACTCTTAATCATACCCCCAAGGCATTCGTTTTTAACAAACTCTGGTTTCAAGGCTTCTTGCTGAGCGTCTCGGATGCGGGTAGAGAGATCTGCGTGAATGGTCAACCTTAGAGCCTTGACTCGTAGCGTTTTATTCGCTCCTTCCTACTTAGCGCGTCTGCTACTACATTCGCCTTTCCAGGATGATACTTTATTTCACAATCATAATCATTCAACAATTCAACCCATCTTCGTTGCCTCATGTTTAAATCCTTTTGATCAAATATATGTTGAAGGCTCTTGTGATCCGTAAAGATTATACACTTTGTACCATAGAGGTAATGGCGCCAAATCTTTAGCGCGAAGACAACCGCTCCAAGTTCCAGATCATGCGTTGTGTAGTTCTTTTCATTGGTCTTGAGTTGGCGCGAGGCATACGCTATGACTTTGTCTCGCTGCATAAGGACACATCCGAGTCCCTGATGTGAAGCGTCGCAGTAAACGACGATGTCATCCGTCCCCTCGGGCAGAGACAGAATTGGCGCACAACATAACTTCTGTTTTAACATTTGAAATGCTGTTTCCTGATTTTCGCCCCAAACAAACTTCTTGTCTTTCTGAGTTAGCGCGGTCAGTGGTAGAGCTATCTTGGAGAAGTTCTCAATGAAGCGTCGATAGTAGCCAGCTAGTCCTAGGAATTGCCTCACCTCAGTTGGGGTTTTTGGCGCTTCCCAGTTTTCGATGGCCTTGACTTTGGAAGGATCAACGTGTATTCCTTTCTCGTTTACAACGTGACCGAGAAAGTGAACTTCTCTAAGCCAAAACTCACATTTGGAAAACTTCGCATACAACTTTTCTTTCCTCAACAATTCCAAAATCAATCTCAGGTGTTGCTCATGCTCGGCCTTGGTCCGAGAGTAAATCAGAATATCATCTATAAACACAATCACAAACTTGTCCAAGTATGGTTTGCACACGCGGTTCATCAGATCCATGAACACAGCCGGCGCATTAGTTAGCCCGAAAGGCATCACTAAGAACACATAATGGCCGTATCTAGTTCGGAAGGCTGTTTTCGGCACATCTTCCTCATGGACCCTAAGTTGGTGGTATCCTGACCGTAGATCTATCTTCGAATAATAACTGGATCCCTGTAACTGGTCAAATAAGTCGTCAATCCTCGGTAAGGGGTACCGATTCTTGACTGTCAGCTTGTTCAGCTCCCTGTAGTCAATACACATCCGGAAGGAACCATCCTTCTTCTTAACAAACAGTACTGGAGCTCCCCAAGGTGAAAAGATTGGGCGTATGAAACCCTTATCCAATAGTTCCTGTAACTGATTGGATAGCTCTTGCATCTCAGATGGAGCTAATCGATAAGGCGCTCGAGCTACTGGCGCAGCTCCTGGGACTAAATCAATACGAAATTCGACTTGTCGCGGCGGCGGTAATCCGGGCAAATCTTCAGGAAAAACTTCTGGAAATTCGCGCACTACTGGTAAGTCTTCAATTCTTCGCTCATCTCCTTTCTTCTCTATGACATGCGCCAGGAAGGCGTAGCACCCTTTCCTTAGGCACTTGCGCGCTTTTAGGCACGAAATTAGTTTCGTCGCAACTCCCCTTCTTTCCCCTTGAATCACCAAGGTTTCTCCGTTCAACAGTGGGACCCGAACCTGCTTCTCATGGCAAATAACTTCCGCGTGGTTCTCGACTAACCAATCCATACCTATCACAATGTCAAAACTTCCCAAGTCTATAGGTAACAAGTTAATATTGAACCCGTGACCTCCCATGACTATAACACATTGTTCAGTTCTTTCGTTCGCGCATAACTGCCTACCATTGGCTAGTTCTATAGTATAAGGCGTGTCTAGCCTACTGGTTGCTAAGCCTAGGGAGTTTTTAAACTCAGCAGATATAAAACTTAGGTCAGCGCCAGTATCAAATAAGACAGATGCAAAATGGCCGTTAAGCAAAAACGTACCGGTTACCACATTCGGCTCTTCTTTAGCTTCACCCGCGCCGATCACAAACGCTCTCCCGCGAGCTTGGTTTCCCTTTTGCGGGCAATCCCGACTAAAATGCCCTGGCTTCCCGCATGCGTAGCAGTTGTCGCTCGCTCCAGCTTCTCTGACACGGCAATTCATCGTCTTGTGCCCTGGTCTGCCACATTTGGCACATTCGATTCTTGCGCATTCACCCTCGTGGTGATACTTGCATTTGTTGCACCATGGGCGAGGCCCGCTGTATCCTTTCCTTGATGGCTCCGCGGCTTGGATCGCGTAAACCCTTGCGCTTTCCTGCTTCTTGAACGGTGGCTGCTTGGAGTCGGACCCTCGGTGGTGAGAGTTCCATTTCCTCTTGGAGTCAGAGGTTCGCTGCTCGTTTCCGCGCGTAGTCAACATACCCGCACGGACCGTATCCCTTGTAAGGGTGATGGCCCGCGCTACCGCCTTATCAAAGGTTGGAGGCGCTGCGGCGTTGAGCGGAACCCTAACAACAGGAGGTAACCCAAAAATATACCTCTCGATCTTCTTTTCCTCCGTGTTTGCCATGTCTGGCACCAACTGGCAAAGCTCGTTGAACCGGTTGTTGTAGGCGTCGATATCCGTTCCTACCATGGTGTGGTTCCAGAATTCCTGTTGTAGGTTCTGAATTTCTGCGCGAGAGCAGAACTTTCTCATCAACATTTCCTTCAGTTCCTCCCAGGTCTTGTGGAGAGCAACTTCTCGCCCCAATGTTTTCGTTTGAAGCTTCCACCAAGACGAAGCTGCCTCTTGGAACATGCAGGTCGCGTAAAGGACCTTCTGGTTCTCACTACATCCGCTAATGGAGAGAACTGTCTCCATCTTGTCAATCCAGTTGTAGAGCCCAATGGCCCCTTCGGTACCCTTGAATGGCCAAGGCTTACAGGCCATGAATGTCTTGTAGGAGCATCCTTTGTCCAAGGCTCCTGATTCGGGTTCTGGGGTCTCATTCTGACGACCCTGACTTGATTCGGCCTTGCTGGCCTCATGTGTCGCGATCGCCTGCGCGATTATTTCCGCGAGTTCCTCGGGTGTCATGGTAATTCCCTTGGCTCTAGTTGGAGGCATTCTCGCTTTAAAAGAGTGAAAATATATTAAACTTAGCGCATGTACTCTGAGCACATAATGTTCTTTATCTTTATTCACTAGACACTGTGCGACCCGTGTTCCTAAGTGTGTGTATAGTTTCTTTTGAAAATATTTTCTTTGAAAAATATTTCATGCGATTCCCCAACGGTTATAGTCTAGGTTAAAACTTCTTTTCCTAGTTCGCTATAACCAGTGCTCTGATACCAATCTGTCACACCCGGCCCTGAGCGGCGGAAACAGCCGGGCGCGCGCGAGTGGGGATTGATAATTAAGCACGGGCCATTGCAAACATTTATAGTAAGATTTTCATTGCGCATGAAATGTTTAATACAAATACATTACATTGTTTAAAAATTACATAAAAACATCCAAGTATAAAATTGTTGAAGATTTCCACGCCCTATCCCCTTGCGCGGCGGGAACAACTACGCGCATCGAAGGGATAGAACTAAAATCTTCTAAAAAGCTAATTTTAGATGTTCAGCGTGAGGTGCTCTAAGTGTGACTCCATGCGCTACCTAGTTATCTCCTGAAAGACACGTAAAAAACATTTGAATCAGTATAAACTGAGTGAGTTCACAAGTTTTAGTAACTATATAAATCGCATTGCATCATAGTCTTGATAAAATCATATTGAAACACATTTCTGATTTCATGTCTAAACATATACTTGATAATCCGTATGAAAAAAAAATAGATCTGACACATATTTCTGATAAAAGTCGTTCCGCGGGCTACGCGCGATCATTACCGGAAGTGTGCTCGTCTATGCAAAGTGGCGCTGCCACTACGAGCTAAATAATATAATGCCGTCCCGCGGTTTACGCGTTGACATTTCTGAAAAACCGTGCTCGTCTATGCAAAGAGGCGCTGCCCCTACGAGCTAATCAATAATTCCGTCCCGCGGGTTACGCGCGGACGTTGTGCCGGAAAACAAGGCGCTCGTCCATGCAAAGAGGCGCGACCCCTACGAGCGGGCTCAAACCCATAGTACTGCCCCATGACCATACTAGGCACTCGTCCATGCAAAGAGGTGCGACCCCTACGAGTGGGTGGATCAAACCAGCAGTCCCTACCCTTAGAGTTCCAACGGTAAAGTGATCACTTACTCGAGTTCTAGCGCACATACATCGAAAACCTTAGATAACCGTTCGCATTGCTCATCATGAAATATAATTTAAACACATAATCGCTTGCATAGCTTGTAAGTATACCATGATAAAACATTATTTAAGTACGTGTCCCTCGCCCCGAAAACAGTTTAAAAACAGTGAAAACAGTGAAAATAGGGGCTGTGAGACTCACCTGTGGTTCTTGTTAAGGGATTAATCGAGATTCGGGTTTTCTTGGTGTTGGCCTCGGAATTGAAGGTCTAGAATGCGATTAAATAACAAGAAGATCAAGAATTAGGAGAATATAAGGTTTGGAAAGTAGATCTCAAGTTTATAATCTTGGCTTACCTAGTAACTGGAACGGAATTGAAAATAACGGATGCTTGGGAGATGTTTAGTGCAAGTTTGCAGTTCTTAAGAGAGAAGTTTGAAGTGTGTTTGGGTGATAATTTAGGTTACATATTTATAGGCAAACTCAAGGGAACACAATCCCTTGCTTTAGGGGATTGTAATCTTTTCATATCTAGGTGTAATGATGATCAAGTATGGAAATTATTATTGTTTATTTAAAAGTGGAGTAGTGGATAAAAGATTTGATTTGATTTGGTCAGGACATGCAGGTCTGGGGTTGGTGAGAATAGGGTGGCTGACAGTTGACTTTTCATGTTACAGTATGCTTTTTCAGGTACTTTTGTCAGTGTACAGTAAAAAGTGGAAAATCTCTGAAACACGCTACTGTTTTCTTTTGGGCGGGAGTAATCTCCTTACATCTGGAGAATAGACTAAGTGTTCTGTGCGTATCACTTTGTGCGCATAGCTTTCTGAGTGAAGGACATTTCTTTGCTGCGGGTAGGTGCGTAACCTTCTCGCAGTTAGGGACATTGAGTTTCATTTGTAGATTCTCCAGGTGGTCTTGGTATTTCAACATAGTGATCAGTCATGTTGAAGTCAATTCCATCTTGGAGCTTCAGACAAACTAGCTCTCAATGTTCCCGCCATGCGGGGAGGTTAGTTCCTTTCCGCATGCGCATAAACGATTTAGGATGCACCCGCCTTAGCATCATGCGGGATGGTCAACCCATTAGACAACATAACGTTAAGGTACATGAAAACATAAAGCCAAAACATTCGCGCATGGCGCATATAACATATGCCCACGCTGGTTCTTAACATGGTGCGCTCGCGCAGGGCGCACATAACATGCCCACGCTGACTAACATGGCGCGCTCGCGCAGGGCGCACATAATATGCCCGCGCTGACTAACATGGCGCGCTCGCGCAGGGCGCACATAACAAATGCACGCGCTGACTAACATGGCGCGCTCGCGCAGGGCGCACATAACAAATGCACGCGCTGACTAACATGGCGCGCTCGCGCAAGGCGCATATAACATAATTACCTAATATTTAGGTTGATTACTTGGTTTAAGGGATTGGGAATTTACCGGGTGTCACACACCATAACTTGATGCACTCCTTAGTGTGTCATTTTGACCATATACAACGAACCTCTTTTTGCAGCAAGCCATCACATGATTTCCTTTTACTATCTTCCTCTGCCCATTACCAAACTTGAGATTGTGCCCCTGGTTATCCAATTTCCCAACCGAAATTAAATGTCTTCAATCTTTGAATAAACCTCACGTCTTTCAAAGTCTAAGTAATAGATGGAGGTATGCAATTAACATCTCCCATACCCGTAATCTATAGAATATCATTGCTCGCAAGCCAAACATTTCCAGTATCCCCAAACTCTAAATTCTTCATCGTTTCACAATGTAAATATCAAGAAATGATGCATCAGAATTCATCATCCAACAATCGGCTTTACTCTCTACACTAAAAACCAAAGAATATTCAGTAGCGGCCCCGTCACTTATATATAGAGGTGTTCAAAATACCCGATTAACCCGACCCGAACAAGCTAATTCGGGTCGGGTTATATAGGGTCAAAAAGTATTAATCGGGTTATTCGGGTTAAGCCGAATTGTTAATAGTCGGGTTTCGGGTTCATTTTTTGGAAAAAAAAAATCAGGTTTCGGGTTAACCCGAATAACCCGATTAGTGGTGATACGTAACTTTAAATACAATTATGAAAATGTGAAATAAGCACTATAAAGGCATTACTATAAGTTTTATAGAAGAGTTAATTATTCAGCTTGTTCATGAACCATTCAGGGAAAAGTTCATTCATGTTGTGTTTATTTAAATAAATGAACGAACATGAACATATGTCTCACTCATTCATCTATGTTCGTGAAGTTTCGTTTATGATCAATCATTTAAGTTTCTTTATGTTCATTCATGTGCATTTACATATCAGTAAAAAATTATTAAATATTATTTGCATTTAAAATTATATAACCATAATATGTTTTATATATGTTTGTGTTTATTTTAATGCATTCATTTATGTTAGTTTATGTATGTTAGTGTTTGTTAATGTATGTATATATATGTTCCTTAATTCATGTTCGTTTATTTTTGTTTAATTATGTTCAAATATGTCCGTGAACTATTCGTGTGAATTTTAAATGAACGAACATAAACGAACATGAACATGTTCAATTTTTAACTAACGAACATGAACACAAAGATTTGTTCGATTAAGTGCTCGTTAAAAGTTAAATGAACGAACAGTGCATGCCTTTGTTCATGTTCATTCGGTTCATTTATAGGCCTATATATCTAATTATAAGGTAAAAAAATTGAAAATTGAGTGGGATAAGAAATTTTGCAACATATACAAACACAAAAAACCAACTTAAAATTATAAAGTAACATGGTTAACCCGACAAACCCAAAATCCGACTACCCTGAACCTTAATAGGGTCGGGTTGCGGGTTATGTATTTTTTAAGGGAACCCCAACTAACACGACCCAATTAACCCGAAATCCTATCGGGTTGACCCAATGAACACCCATACTTATATATGATTATAGAGTGGTTGTGACTCAATAAAAGTTAACTAATTATCTTTTGACTAAATTTAGGCCAAGGATGCCATTTAGGCTCATTCCCATTTACTGTTGCATCTTTAGCTCAAAACTAATGAAGGTCAAGTTCTTGATGGACCTTTGAAATATAGACAGATACTTAGGATGATGAACTACCAAACTCATTCTAGACCCGATTTAGCTTTTGTTATCAATTTCTCATTTAGTTCATGAGTCATCCTAGTGTTCCCCATTGGGATGTAGCTTGGCATACTCTTCCCCAAAGGTATTTGTTCACATGACTTATTCTTCAACGTTAAGTTGAATTGTACTATGGCAGCATTTTATTTGTCTGATTGTGCTTCATGTCCTAATACCCGACAACCTGTTAATGGTTATTTCATTTTTAGGTTGGTGGTTTAGTGTAACACCCCGTAACCGCAGCGGAAACGTAAACGGGATGCGACAGACACCTCTGATATCAACCACATTGTTTATAAAGAAAACCGAATGCATTAATATACTTCAAAATTACATTATCTCATCTTTCATTACCGTCTAGGTGATACACACATCATACAATACGGTTCATAATTCTATCTGTTATAATGTATCCTAACGTCCAGCACTCAAACCTTACACACATCAAGCACTTAGCACGTAATCAATCACTTTATCTTAGTTGTACCTGAAAAGCATGTAAGAAAACGGGTCAACTACGAATAGTTAGTGAGTTTCACAATTTTAGTAAACCATGATAAATCCATATCATAATATAATATTATCTGGGGACACTGTTAACCCATAAACACATTTAATAACCTCTGGGGACATTGTTGACCCAGAACACTTCCAATAACCTCTGGGGACACTGTTAACCCAGAACACTTCCACTAACCTCTGGGGACACTGTTAACCCAGAACACTTCCAATAACCTCTGGGGACACTGTTAACCCAGAACACTTCCAATAACCTCTGGGGACACTGTTAACCCAGAACACTGTTGCGGGCCTTTCAATATTAACAACTCAGACAATTACCATTTTAATACATTACCGTACGATTCCCGTACAATAAACATTATATAAATACATTCATTTCCATGCGATCAGCATGTACTTAAACCTTTTGATATAAACATGCTTTCCGCCCCGGGAAAATATTTAAAACATTTCAGTAAAAAGGGGCTCGTGAAAACTCACCTTAGCACATGCAAGCAGGTAACAACAATCATTATCAATTAACACGTCCAATCTGTAATATGATCCCTACGATCGTTATTATACAATTATTGTTTATATAATCTTTAACCTTATCAATCGGTACATCTGGGGACACTGTTAACCCAGTACTGTACCTGTTCCGGGGGCAATGTTAACCCAGAAATACTTCTCCGGACTCAGATTGTGATGTCGTTTAGAGTTCCATGGTCACAATTTCTATTAGTCGTTTTCTCGTTTTGCGTGCCTAGCACGAATATCCGTTTTATGTTTCAAAAATGAGTTTGGTCACACACGACCCGAAAATAGTGGTTGTCTGATAATTTAATTTAAAATGTGAAATTATAGCTCGGTTTAGACGTCCCGATTGGCCGCGGGACTCGTTTCCGTCTTTGGCGTACCGGAAACCGTTAAAATCGGTTAAAAATACCCAAATCATCCGACTTATTTTCGGATGATTCATTTTTACTTGTTTAACTCAATTATATGAAAATAGTCCATTTTTAAGGTTTTTATACACCAGTCAGCTCGCTTAAGCGAGCTTCACCGGTTTACGCGTTTTAACTTTAAAATGTTTGATAATCAGCACGATTAATTATCCGTTTTTACTTCATGCGGTTCATGTTTCACACCAGAACTAGTCTCAGTATAATTCTGGGTTGTAGGACATACCTACTTATTCAAAGGCCTAACTTGCACTATACCTTTATCACTTCTCTTCTGTAACACTCAACGTCTCACCTAACGTCCTTCCAGTCCACTTCTCATAGAGTCAAATATATCAATGCTGGCTTGTGACACAACCCTTTCAAAGGTTGTATATTTTACAGGATTGACTATACTCCTTATCGATGGAGTTAGTCCCCAATATTCCGCTTACTTCGCTTAGTTTCAGGAGTAATTAGCCATGTTACCAGACATGACAATTCCTTTAAACGATTAGCGCGTTCTAAGTGATCAGCACACAACATTTCTATCTTTCATAGCTCAGTTTCAAATCTCTGAACTCAATTACTCGAATAAAAGTGCTCTAGCACAAGAATTTTAAATCCTGACCATATTATCTGAACAAAAATTTTCTAACTATAATTTTGTACCATCGTGTTCCATCACGATACAACATAATCTCCCAACATAGCTGTAGCATATTTCACTACACAATGTTCTAGACTCTTACCAATATCCTTAACCATTTCGATCTTTTCTATCCACTCGCTAATCTATTCCTCCCTTTACCAACAGTAAACCATTAATAATCCCCTTAACACAACCAATAAACACGTCCTTCATACCGGATCTAATTCATTATGACTACCATTCATGTTTAGTTTATAACTAATACTTGTAGTCATAATAGTATTTGGTGGGACATTAACACTCTTAGTAATAACACTAAGAATTGAAATATTCATAATCATGTGATTGCTCGATCTATAATTCTGTGATCACATTTGCATCAACACTAGCAGTGATCTGTGATACGACGTTCCGTATCATCATCTGCTATCTTTGAGCAATCAACGGAATCATATCAATCTCCATCATTGGAGTTACTCTTTTTATGTCATTCTGCCGTACTCATCCCGTACGCAGTAATCAATACTAATCTCACCGTATAGCTCGTTGCCAGCTCAATCATAACAACAGGTACACATACACACCAAATATTATCATATATATTACACATACCGGCATCTAGCATATATAGGTCCCATAAATATAATAACATACGGACTTAACCTGACGTCGGTTAATGTTTAAATATGCTTCATAACCCTTGTCACCAACTGACATATAGATTTTTCTCAACAAATATTATCGTTTAATATACTTGATTTCAATATCCTTCTGCATATCAGCATAACCGATGCATGCTCACCGTGAGCACCAAACGATTACATACCACGGAGTTATAATATCCGTGTTTATTCGTATATCCGGCATACACAGTATACCTCCTACGAACGAACAACCAACTATACTATAATGATTCCAACACTTCTATGTGTATAGGTAATCATTCTATTCGAGCATACATGGATGTAAACATCTAACGGATGTAAGGATAACATAGGGAGTTGCAAGGTTCAAGGTAATTGCGCAACATGGGTTGCCTTCAGATATTATTAATTACTATTATGGGAAACTCAACACTCGCTCAGTCAATGTCCTCAGGCGTTCTAGGTTTGCTAAAATCGGTAATTCTCGATCTGAAGTTGGTCCGTCTCATATGTTTGTGAGTGAGCAATACATATATATATATTTCAATATATTATTTTATTTTATTTTATTTATTTACCCCTTTACTTTAATGAAATAAGAATGGGTTCAGGTACGGATCCGTTCGTACGTGAGGGTCGACGGTTCGGGTGAACATCTGGGGTTATTAGGATATACGGTACCGATGTTGGTAGGGTAAGGGATTCATCAATTTTGGTTGGGAGTGACGGTTACTAGATATTTCTGGTTAATGTCAAACGGGAGATCTAACTTGGTACTATCATAACTATGGCCCGATAAGTCAGACTTATCATCAACCGATGCTCTAGAAATTTCGGCATCCTCGGTACTTTTTATTATTTCCTTCCCCGGTTCCTTATCCGGGTCCCATTTCTCAATACATGTAGCCACAAGATATGTGCATATATATATATACATATTAGCACGTATAAATAATATTATATACTTTACACATATGTTGCCATTTTTACCTATTAATGTACCCCGTGACTTCCCTGAATTCCCTCGTGCGGACAAGTCTGTTATTATGTTCCGGACCATAATAACTCACTTGTCCATCCAAGTTCATCCAGACCTCGTCACTATAAATTATTAGTTGATATTCAGATCCTATAATACTTGAGCTACTGGTTATATTTTAGGTATCTTTTAAAGAAATCCTAATTCTATTATAACCAATGGCTCTGATACCAAGTTCTGTAACACCCCGTAACCGCAGCGGAAACGTAAACGGGATGCGACAGACACCTCTGATATCAACCACATTGTTTATAAAGAAAACCGAATGCATTAATATACTTCAAAATTACATTATCTCATCTTTCATTACCGTCTAGGTGATACACACATCATACAATACGGTTCATAATTCTATCTGTTATAATGTATCCTAACGTCCAGCACTCAAACCTTACACACATCAAGCACTTAGCACGTAATCAATCACTTTATCTTAGTTGTACCTGAAAAGCATGTGAGAAAACGGGTCAACTACGAATAGTTGGTGAGTTTCACAATTTTAGTAAACCATGATAAATCCATATCATAATATAATATTATCTGGGGACACTGTTAACCCATAAACACATTTAATAACCTCTGGGGACATTGTTAACCCAGAACACTTCCAATAACCTCTGGGGACACTGTTAACCCAGAACACTTCCACTAACCTCTGGGGACACTGTTAACCCAGAACACTTCCAATAACCTCTGGGGACACTGTTAACCCAGAACACTTCCAATAACCTCTGGGGACACTGTTAACCCAGAACACTGTTGCGGGCCTTTCAATATTAACAACTCAGACAATTACCATTTTAATACATTACCGTACGATTCCCGTATAATAAACATTATATAAATACATTCATTTCCATGCGATCAGCATGTAATTAAACCTTTTGATAGAAACATGCTTTCCGCCCCGGGAAAATATTTAAAACATTTCAGTAAAAAGGGGCTCGTGAAAACTCACCTTAGCACATGCAAGCAGGTAACAACAATCATTATCAATTAACACGTCCAATCTGTAATATGATCTCTACGATCGTTATTATACAATTATTGTTTATATAATATTTAACCTTATCAATCGGTACATCTGGGGACACTGTTAACCCAGTACTGTACCTGTTCCGGGGGCAATTTTAACCCAGAAATACTTCTCCGGACACAGATTGTGATGTCGTTTAGAGTTCCATGGTCACAATTTCTATTAGTCGTTTTCTCGTTTTGCGTGCCTAGCATGAATATCGGTTTTATGTTTCAAAAATGAGTTTGGTCACACACGACCCGAAAATAGTGGTTGTCTGATAATTTAATTTAAAATGTTAAATTATAGCTCGGTTTAGACGTCCCGATTGGCCGCGGGACTCGTTTCCGTCTTTGGCGTACCGGAAACCGTTAAAATCGGTTAAAAATACCCAAATCATCCGACTTATTTTCGGATGATTCATTTTTACTTGTTTAACTCAATTATATGAAAATAGTCCCTTTTTAAGGTTTTTATACACCAGTCAGCTCGCTTAAACGAGCTTCACCGGTTTACGCGTTTTAACTTTAAAAGTTTGATAATCAGCACGATTAATTATCCGTTTACTCTCGGATCTTGAAATTTTGCACAAATCACTTTTTAAAAGTGGGGAATTTTATAAAAATATTTCCAGAATTAATTCTTATATTTAAAATTTATTTATCTATTTTTAAACACCATTTAAACACTAAATATGTCGTAAATACCAAACGACCTTAGAAAAATCCCAAAGTTTTCCTGGATGTCCCCTGCCATCCACATAGTCCCCTGTAATTTTTCCAGAACCAAAATCGTCTTTTACATGCCATTTTTCCAAAACCGAGCTAGAAATCCCTAGAACTCGTTTAACCGAAAAGCCTACTTAGACTTCTCCAACGGACCTCAAATTTTGTGTGTGACTTATACATGATATGAAAAGCTTATCTGAAATTTTCCAGAATTTTTCATGATATTTAACTATTTTTCACCATTTTTGGCCAAAACCGAGCATTAAATTCACCAAATATTCATCCTTTATCCAAAAATTACCAAAATTTCACAGAACTCATCTTTTCATGTGTTTAACACCTCTGTAAAATTTCATGACCTAACTCTAAAGCATCAACAATCTGTCCAAATTTCTCAAAACCAAACATAACCGAATATACCTTTCGTTTTCCGCCACTACAAGCTACAAACTCATCTTTCCGCCTTATCTACCACTAAATACAGAGCCTACAAACAACATACCACAATACCAAGCAAGTTACACTCACGATCAATCCATTTCTTTCATGGTTACGGTTATGATACTAAAAACAAAGATTTAACCGTAAAAATTCGTTTTTGATTCGTTTAACTCATTTCTTGGACCAAGATCCCTTGTATAACCCGTATACATCACTTGATCATGCAAGAATCGGTTTTCATCTTTGAAACCTCATTTTCTTGCAAACAAACTCAAGAAACGAAGATGGAAACGTGATTAACTCGATTCTTTACCTTGTTTTCTTGCTAATTATCTCGGGTTTTGGATCATGATCTTGAGAGGATTGATGAATCTTTGAGAGAGTTGATTGAAAAAAGAAAAAAAAAAGAAAATGAGGGCCATGGAGGCCGATCGGAAATTGTAATGGGGTGGGGTGGGACCCACAAGTTCATTCTTGGCCACAAACTTGGATTTCCGAAATCTGGATAATGTTTTGGATAATCTGGTTCAGTTCGTTTCTCGGTTAAATGTTTAATTCGGCTTAAAACGAGGCTAAAACGGTCGTTTTTGGTCTAAAAATTGAAATTTATATAAAACCGATTTAAAAACTTAATCCATGACATTTATTAACTTAAAACGTCATATTATTAATTATTACGCATCTTTTTCGGCTTGATCGATCGTCTCTTGCTCGGTTTGGTATTAAAGGTTTCGTTTAACGTACCGACGTACTATTAAATCGAAATCCTTTTTCTGTGCTTTAATCCACTTATCCCGAAGCTTTAATACTTCGTAACATCACTAAATATCATATATCTCGTCTATAATTGAACCCTCGATTCATTCGGGTTTCAATAACTATCGATCGTTTGATCGCATATTCAATACGGTGAATTATATATTCACGTACAATCAATACAATGAACCATGTATTCTCGTATAATTACCTTGGTAACTCATGTACCCGACATTACATATGACGTAACTAACGTCCTTCGGTTAGGGTATACCTGGTTTCGTCGGAATCGTTACATTTAGTTTTTCGGAAGTCCAAAAAGCAACCAACTGTTTTCTCTTAGTTTTACTAAGGCCGAGTAGTGTTATCTTCTGACAAGTTACATTTCCATCAGCTTTCTTAAGTCGTTTGTTAATTTCTGAGTTTCAACTTCTCGGTCTTATTCATATTCCTCTAAGGTGAGTGATGGTTGGCTGTAAAAACATGTATTTATATGTTTTATTTTAGTAGTTTTACTTGGTTTTTTTATAGAATTTCAGTACTTCAAGTATGCTTTTGATTCGTAGGTTGATGATAATTAAAGATACTATTTGGAGGCATTTATGAGCATGATTTGAAATCTCGGGAAGATCGGAGCCGTTACACAAGTGTTGGAGACAAAAAGAAACAAATTTATTAAGTATCAGCTCCTAGAGTAAGCTACTTCGTGATCAGAGTAGCCTACTCTGTTTGCCAAATTAACTCAGAGTAAGGCAGTCAGATTCATAGTAAGGCAATCAGATTTCTATGTAAGGGATTTTCACCCAGAGTAAGCTACGCCAGGGGTCAGAGTATCGTACGTTGGGCCGCGAAATTAAGTTTTAAAGAATGGGCCCAACTGCTTAATAAGCCACAATACCCTAAATTGTATAGTAACTCATTCCAACCGTTTTTGGGATGAAAATTGGCCATTATAGGAGCTCCGGAACACCTCCGATCACTATAAAATCCATGTTTCATCATCTTGAATCAAGAATTGAAGATCATATGATGACCATAAGCGGCTAATCTCATCAAATCATACCCGGGATGTAGAGTATTGTATTATTCAGTTTTCTCATGTGTTTAAGAATGAATTATTTGTAATTATCTTTGATTAATCTATGAGTATTAATGTTTGGTATTACTATGCACTCAGTCGGTTTATGTTTATTTTAATCAGAACGATTAGTTTGTCGGTTGCTATGATAATTGCTTATAGGGTTGTTTTGACTAGCTTGAATATTGATGCAGCGGTAAAAAGAAATCGAAGATCGAACCACGTTGATTTAGTGAATACCCGTGATGAACTTCCAAACCCCCAAATCTCACCCAAAGGTCGAGGGAAAATGAAAAGAAAAATGATTATTAATAAAATTCAAGTCTGTCTCTACAAATTACATAACCAACATATAAATAAAGGTTCTAATACGAAATGGGCCTAAAAAGTTCCATGGGCCAAACACAAACCAAAAAAAAAAAAACATAAAAAGTGCTGAAAAAATATAAAAAGGCCCATAACTTTATTTAGAAGGCGTTTATAGGCTTCGGAAAAGGGCCAAGCGGCATGTCATAATGTGCTCCTCGTCTCAAGCTTCGATTTGACTGGTAATAGACCTGAAACGGAGCTTCGTAACCAAGTTATGCCCGTTTTCGTGGGCCACCTTTTGTAGCGCGAACTTGGGCCTCCAGAAACATAATAGCCCGGTCTTCAATACTTGGGCCCACATCAAATATGATAAAGCATACAATTGCCCTTAGTTTAGTCACAGTGGCAAGGACTGTTTTGATAACCAATGTCGTGTGTTAGCGATTGTTGATCCCTAAGGTTTACCTAGTTAGCCAATCTGATTTTATCGTTGACAATTAATTAATCTGTTAAGTGAATATGAGAAAACTGTGTATTTGCTTACTTGAAACCCGGGTGTGATTTGTCTTGTTATTGATTGAAACTTTCTTTGTTTACTTGTTTGATATAAAACCAAATATATTGCTAGTGTGATCAACACTCTTGTTAGCTACTTCATAATTTTAGGAATTTATTGCACGTTACATTGACCACATACTTCTCATGGTTCGACAATCAACTTACCCTAGCTTGATTACGTGATTATGAACCGATTTTAAATGTTTTTGACTAGATAGCGACAATCAAGCATCAGTGAGTAGTCAAAATGCTATTCATCTATAATATATATAAACGAAGACATAAAAATCATACGTGTCGCGATGTAGTCGCTCCCCCTTTTTTTGGAGTCACCAGATTTGCTTGATTTTTAAATGGATGCTTCTCATGCATTTGACCCGAATTCATGGGTATTGGTCTTACCAAACCCAGATATTCCTTAAAGGGGTTATAACATCTCATTAAATTAAAAATTATTCTCACTAAATTATTGATGTAAAACTCCTATAAAATAGGATATAATAAAAATTAATGTCTTATT
Source organism: Bidens hawaiensis (assembly GCF_021521415.1). Classification (NCBI taxonomy): domain Eukaryota; kingdom Viridiplantae; phylum Streptophyta; class Magnoliopsida; order Asterales; family Asteraceae; genus Bidens; species Bidens hawaiensis. The sequence goes on from NW_027503444.1 coordinate 31,664, forward strand.
TATTTTAAAAAGATAAATATATATATATATATATATATTATTTAAATTAAAAAACCAATTTGATAGTAAAAAAATAAACGGGTCTTGGGTCTCATCAAACCATAGGTAACTATTAACTTTCATAAATAATATTTCTAATTAAAAAATAAATTTTATAGTAAAAAAATAAACGGGTCTTGGGTTTCATCAAAACCATATAACTTTTAAACTGGGTTATAGCATCTCATTTATTTGTGAAGCAATTTATCATCAAACAATAAGTATATTATTAACTTTCATACAATAAAAAAAATATAAATTCAAAAAGTAAATAAATATTAAAACAAACAATATAAAACAACCCCCGTAATACGGGGGATAAAAACTAGTATTGCTATAATTCTAGTTTTTTCCATGAATGGAATAGACTAAACACATTTTGTCACAGTATCATTTTGTACGTTAGAAACTTTAGGTTGGCTTAGTTCACTTGTCACACATCCGTGCAATAAATCAGCTTGTAGATTTGTTTACCACGTGTCTAGCTGGTCATTCGTGTACAAATTTGATTTACAAGTATATCTCTTTTAATAAAAGCCTACCACTTTTGTCACTTGTCACTACCATAGCCCTTATCACCTTTTTTCAACAAATTTTCATATATGGTCCTTATTTTTTGAGTCATTTCAATATATGACATTTTTTTATAGGTTTATTCCAACTAAATTGTTACTACATATAATAAGTATTCTCCATATGGATTGACAAGAGACGATTAGTCATTAGTGTTTATTATGGTTTAATTAAAAATAATTGTAGGTCCCCCCGGGGCGTCGCCGATCGATACGAGATCCGCACGAGGTCTAGGAGTGCGGAATCCTCCTAGACTCGTTTATTGGTGTAAAGATGAAGAACACAAACACGTACACGAACAAATACACGACCAAATACAAGAACGGGATAATCAAATCTGCAGATTCTTATATAATAATCAAAACACGTTACATACCGTAACCAAACAGAAAACATGACTGACCCGAGGTAAGCTCTACCTCGGGTCGTCTCACACGACTCTCCTTGTCTCTTACTCTCTCCAAACAAACTGCTCAAAACACACACTAATTTCTGGATTACTAAACCTAAACAAGACACACGTATATATATATAAAACATTCTCGGGCCTGGGCTTCAGTAGGCGAAGTTGTTATAACTTCGCCTACGGCGAAGTTGTTCTAAATTCGTACTTCGTTTCCGCTGATCAGAATTGCATAGCGACGGTCACAAAATGCACCAACAATAATAAATAATAAACATTCGATTCATAATATGTGGAATGAGAACAATCAACTTGAACTAAATCCTAATAACGTCAGCGACTAAAGCTTAGCCTTTAATACCTAAATACACATGATTTTAAAACTAAAAGTTTTCAAGTTGACCTGAACTTTAGAATTCGGACCCAAGAACCAACCCGAATTACTTCGTTTCAGGTTCTGGTTAGTATTTTCTTGGGTTCGAGTTTCTCGGGTCGGGTTAGTTTGGGTTGGGTTTCATGTTACGGGTAAGTGACAGCCCTACTTTCAACGATTATATATAAGAATCACTACATTCACTTTATGCAACTTTAAATCTTATAATATTCTTCTGAATCAGAATAATCATTTGAACATGGTTTTAATGTTAATATGTATTTTCCATTTTCCTGAAAATTACATTCATATGAAACAAACAAATCATTTTGTTATATTTAAATTTTCGGTTTTTATTTTGCTTGATTATACAATTTTTAATTATAAAATATAAAGTTAATTAAAACATTTGTCATACACAGAATATTGATAACAACAAATTGATCATGATCAATCAATTTTAAATCATAAAGATTCTAAGGATGATTATATCATCAAAGTTCAGGTATTTGGTTTTTGAGAAAATCATGTTTTTTTTATAAACATGAGCAGATATTATCAAAAGACATGATATTTTATGTGTATGAATATTTTTTTATTAGTATCATGGATATATATTATCATTTATCTAGAGTTGGTATGTACTTGGAGAACCTTTTTTGTCACACGGACATTTATATATGGCTATATCAAGAGTTATAAGCAGACCTATATGTTACTTTATTAATAGCTACAAACAGATATGGACTAAAAATTTTGATTTTTGATAAACAATGTATACCTGCTAATACAATCACAAATGCAGTGTAAAAGGAAGTTTTTACCTATTTGTAACATATTTGTGTAATCTTAGTTATGTAATTTATGTAAGTTTAATTTAATTGTAATTGTATTAACAATATATAATCAATTTCTTGAATGTATTTCACTTAATGGTCAAAATTTAAAATTTTCAACAATTACCTGTGTAATACTTGGGCCTCAAACTAGTTTGGTTATATGCATCTCCAACTTGAGAGGGGAATTATCCGTAATACCTAGCAACAAAGTTAATCTATTCTTGGAGATATAACTATTTTTGCAAGAATAACTTTAGCATTAATTTGGTCCAACAATATTTTCGATGGGTTTGCCGTTTATTTTCGATGTTTAATACTCCCTCAGTCCCATTATAAGTGTCTTAGTTTGACTTTTCAAGTCTTTCTTTTGCAACTTTGACCGTAAATATTTTGTTCGTGTCATATAATACTTGATGAAAATTATATCAATGTAAAATACATTTAAAACCCAATCCATTCATATATTTTACATCAAGTATTATATAAAACAAACAAAAATATTGTCGGTCAAAGTTAAACAAGAAATACTTGAAAAATCAAACTTGGACACTTATAATGGGACGGAGGGAGTAATTGTTTAGTGTTAATTTGTTTGTGTTGATTATCCTTTTGTATTGTTTGGTGTTGATTATAAATTGGCAATTTTATACCTTTATTTCAACTTCAAAAAATTTGCACCTGCCACGAAAATGAAAGTCATTTTTTCATCAATTTATGGCCATGGTTATTCATACACCTTTTTGGTTATTCACACACCCTTTTAATACACATTTAAACCCTATATACACCCTATAAAGGGTGTATGAATAACACACCCCCAATTTATCTATCTATAATATATATAAACGAAGACATAAAAATCCTACGTGTCGCGATGTGGTCGCTCCCCCTTTTTTTGGAGTCACCAGATTTGCTTGATTTGTAAATGGAGGATTCTCATGCATTTGAGCCGAATTCATGGGTATGGGTCTTACCAAACCCATATATTCCTTAAACAGGTTATAACATCTCATGAAATAAAAATTATTCTCACCAAATTATTGATGTAAAAATCCTATAAAATAGGATATACTAAAAATTAATATCTTATTTATTTTACAAAAGATATATATATATATTATTTAAATTAAAAAACCAATTTTATAGTAAAAAAATAAAACGGGTATTTGGTCTCATCAAACCATAAGTATATTATTAACTTTTATAAATATTATTTATAATTAAAAATACCAATTTTATATTATAAAAAATAAACGGATTTTGGTTCTCATCAAAACCATATAGCTTTTAAACCGGGTTATAACATCTCATATATTTGTAAAACAATTTATCATCAAACCATAAGTATATTATTAACATTCATACAATAAAAAAAATAAAAGCGCTAGAAATCGTGGTCCACAATACTACAAATCTGTTCTACACTAGATAGATTGCTCTGATTTTTTTTTTACAATTCTTTTTTTTAAAGCAGATTCACAGTGCTCATTCTATCGATACTGGGAAAAAATCATAAATAAAATAAAAAATCATAAAGCAAAAAAAATGACAAACTTCTGTAAAAAGGTTTCATCTTCAGTGTCTAACTTCTTTAAAAAGGTTTCATCTAAGGTGAGAATGACTTGCTTTCGCGCATTCTTTCCGGTTCTTTTATTCGCCGCTCTTCTGATGCTGTTCTATACCGGGAACCTTATTTCGACAGATCAAACTAGCTAGGATCGAGGATTCACGCCTTCCCTTCCGCTTACATCATTTCTTTGTGAAAGAAGTTAGACGACACAGTTCTTTTTACTATGACTTTCAAAAAGAGTTGCCTTATCTCGGTAACGGGGTCTGTTGATTTGGAATCGTGGGATGAGTAAATGTAACAGATGATGAATCTTTCTGTGAGATTCCAGGTATTAAATAGTTCCTTCCCTCGTCAATTGCCAATTCTTGGTCATTGAGATTCATGGGCGATTCGGATGTTTATTTAGGTTTGGAACCCTATATTTCTTTTTTCCCCTTACAAATAAAACGAAATGCTTTAAGTTTTTCTTTTTGGAATCGTGTTAGGTCTAATTCCTATCACTTTTGGCTGAATTATTCGTCACTGCATATTTACAAAACAAGCGCGGCGATCAGTTGGACCTTTGAATCATTAACATCTCTTTTTTTATTGACTTCCTCCTTTTTTTATCCGCAGAAGGTTCACTTCAGGTTGCTGTTCAAATGAGTGAAGTTATTGAATTCTAATTAGACCTAACAAGAACAGAATCACGCTCTGTAGGATTTAAACCTACGACATCAGGTTTTGGAGACCCACGTTCTACCGAACTGAACTAAGAACGCTTTCTTATCACAGTAGATACGACTAAAAAGAAAAGGATTCTTTTTGTAGCCCCAAAACTAAACATGCATAAAGTCTCAGAAAATGATGTATGTCTGAATCGATCTCAATGGATCCATCGTGACTGCCCAGAGGAGAAGAATAGGTAGGGATGATAGGATTGGATCCGTGATTTAACCCAAAACAAAGGCGCTACCAAGTTATAACATATCATTTATTTGTGAAACAATTTATCATCAAAACATAAGTATATTATTAACTTTCATACAAAAAAAATATAAATTCAAAAAATAAATAAATATTAGAACAATCAATATAAAACAAGCCCCGTCATACGGGGGATAAAAACTAGTATATAATATAATATAACAAATAAAGTATTATCTAGCCAGATGTAATTTCATGATAATGTTTTTAATAACATTTACATATTTCCAGTCACATATCTGAATATATGATTCATATCAGTTATATGATATCCTATGTGTCGCGATGTGGTCGCCCCCCCTTTTTTGGAGTCACCAGATTTGCTTGATTTCTAAATGGTGGCTCCTCATGCATTTGACCCGAATTCATGGGTATGGGTCTTACCAAAAACCAGATATTTCTTAAACGGGTTATAACATCTCCATCAATAAAAAATTATTCTCACCAAATTATTGATGTAAAAATCCTATAAAATAGGATATACTAAAAATTAATATCTTATTTATTTTAAAAAAGATATATATAGATATATATATATATATATATATATATATATATATATATATATATATATATTATTTAAATTAAAAACCAATTTGATAGTAAAAAACATAAACGGGTCTTGGGTCTTATCAAACCATAAGTATATTATTAACTTTCATAATATTATTTATAATTAAAAAACCAATTTTATAGTAAAAGAAATAAACGGGTCTTGGGTCTCATTAAAACCATATAGTTTTTAAACCGAGTTATAACATCTCATTTATTTGTCAAATAATTTATCATCAAACCATAAGTATATTATTAACTTTCATACAATAAAAAAATATAAATACAAAAAATAAATAAATATTAAAACAAATAATATAAAGCAATCCCCGTAATACGAGGGATAAAAACTAGTTCATCATATTTGTGTTAAATTGAAGAAAAGCATGAAAATTGATAGACGCCATTTAACACATGAAGCTTCATCTGAAATAGATACAAAGGTCAACCCTCTACACCTATCATATTTGTTTCCTTCTTCGCACGTCTCTCTTTCTTAAATTATTCTTCTGTTGCAACTCCATTTAAACTCCCCAACTCACTTGCATATATTTTTTTAAATTATTTTTCACTTGTATATATGCAACCCATCATTGATATTGTTTTCTTTATATCCAAAACTAATCTCTAATCTCTCTCTCTCTCAATGGACTCAAATCATTCATCATATTCATATGCATCCATGAATAAATCCTTGGCATCCACAACCGAGGAGAGTGGCTGGACTGCTTATTTTGATGATTTTATGGCTTCCCAGCAACTACAAGATCATTCATTTTCTCATCATCGTGATCAAGATTATCAACCAGAGCTATCTGATGCTGCTTCGCATATTGAGTGGGCTAATTCGAAGACGGGTTCAGCCACCAAGAAACTGAATCTTTTCAAGAAGACAAGTAGGAGAACAAAAGAGATTCTTTATGATGACTCTTTGGAAGATACTGCTAGTTCTCCTGTTAATAGCCCCAAGGTGAGATCATGATAAATTGAACTACGTTACACACCCTTCTAGTGCAATATTAATTTCTTTTATTTACTTTTGAATAATCATTTCTTAAAAATTCTGTGGTTGTATATAGGTTGGGAGTCAACATATGGGATTTAATCAAATAAAAGGAGATGATGATATCATGGAAAATTCTTTGGTAAATTTCTAGCTCCCAACTGCTACTTCTTCTTTTTCTGTGAAAAAACAAAACAAAACAAAACTGTTTCTTGAATCGAATTTCCGGTTATTACTCACAGGAAAAAGGAGGTAGGTTCGATGATCAAAGCAGGTCAATGATGTTTGGAGAAAACAATGGAGGCACAGATTTAAGGAAGAGAGGGTTATGTTTGGTTCCTGTATCTATGTTTGTTAACTATATCTAATAACTGATTGATGATCACTTTGTATAGAATTGATAATAATAATAATAATAATAATAATAATAATAATAATAATAATAATAATAATAATAATAATGCATATATTGTAAAGCAAATAATAATAATAATAATGCATGTCCAGAAGAATGAAATAGTTGAACTTGAGACAATGCATATATTGTAAAGCCCAGTAGACTGCCAAATCACTCATCCTTCTGATCTTGTAAATTTTTAATTTTTAATTACTGTCCTGTATATTAAAGAGGCAAGAATTAGCCTCTATGTCTTAATTATATATCTTGTGTAAATATGGTCACTTTATTCTTCTTATTTCACGTTCTTGTTTACAATTTTCAAAGTGTCATTTCAAAGGACAGATAGTTATACCTTTTGACCAAGTTCAAGAATTGAAGTGCATGCTTTAATAATTAGCTTTTAATACAAGAAAAAGGGATACCCCTAGCAAACTTTCTTGCAAAATAAAAACACTTTGCAACTTTAACTTAACTATAAAATATGGGATCCATAAATTCACTGTCATTTTGAGCTTACAATGCCATCAGTAAATTTTTATTATGATGGTATGAAATTGAGAAAAAATGGACCAGGCAAACGTAAATTCGTTAGTAAGAAATAAAATTTTATTTATTAAAATAATAAATTTATCAACCGCTAATATCCATAGGTAATTTGTTGGAAATTAGATTACCAACATCTTGAGTCCGACTGAATATAACCAATGGATTTACGTCGGTGCATGCATGTACCGGCATATCGGCATTACGTCGATCTTTTATAAGCAAGATAAAGGATACCAACAAACTGAAAAGAGCAACTAACTTTTTTAGTGAAAAATCAGTTATAAATTGTTTTTTCTGTATCTCATTTTTTATAATGAGGGAAAGTGGGACAAAACGGTTCAAGTGAAGAATTCAAGTTGCATGTGATCATTTGAAAACTACTGTTGGTTGTTTAAGAGTGAAGGAAACCAAGTGGGTCAAGTCTTGAATCCGGGTCTACTAGTTGATTTTCTGATTTGTTGTTTTTTTCTTTGTCCTTTTGTTTTTTACAGATTTTATAGTTCATTCTTTATATGTAAGCAGTTCTTGAGTATTGAAGAAACACTAACCGGACCCCGAGCAGATTACTGGTAACCTGGGGGTTAGATAGATGTTTCCCACGAGGGGTGAGACCCTGAGAAGATGGTTCTTCTGATAACCTGCAAAACAGACACCGTGAGCTTGTCACTGAGAAGGGGGGGTTCCTCCTTGTGACCACCCTCCGGCGTGAGAATCAGACTAGATTGCTCTTTAAATATAAATGTATATTAAGAGATTGCTAGAGCAGATATCAGGTATATATGATGATACAAGATAAGATATGATAAGATGAGATGATCATACCATTTGTGGTATTTATAGCCGAAGGTAGGTTTCCAAGGAGGTGTGGCCGGCTGCAACAGTGTTCCTGTTCAACCAACAGTAGCCTACGCACGTGCCCTGCTGGT
>NW_027503445.1:0-44733 GCF_021521415.1 Bidens hawaiensis
CGTCTGATATCAACAGCGTTGCTTATAAAGAAAACACCACTACATTAATTTACATCATATTACATTGTTCCGAGTTTAGTTACCATCTAGGCGTTAACACATAAGTTTTACCAACAATACATTAACATATTTAATACAAAAAGATCATTAAGCTTCCACAAAAAGCACGCATCGTCAAGCATGTAGCACTTATTCCAGTTTGTGAGTACCTAGAAAGCATGTAAAGAAAACGGGTCAACTACGAATAGTTGGTGAGTTTCACTAATTTAAACAACAGTGACAAATCATTATAATAATCATATATTAGCGATTTAATTATGCTGAGCCCACAAGTGAAACCTCTGACTATCACACACAACCCCTGTGGCATATCCCCCGCTCATGGACCTGCCCCAAACTGCTATGCCTAACATTGCATAGCAAAATATATATATCAACAACAAAATAGACATGCGCAACTGGCTGGGAAACATCAGCAAATCCATGCCGGACCAGTTGGGTTTGTCAGACCAATAGTACTATTCACACTCTACCGGCTTTCAGTTAATCACTCGTGTCGTGGGGCCTTACAATGTTAGCAACTCAGACAATTACCATCTTAGTACATTTCCGTACGATTCCCGTACAATAAAATATATAAAAATCCATGCAAATCCATGCGTTCAGTATGTACTTAAACATTTCAATAATAACATGCTTTCCGCCCCGGGAAAATATTTAAAAGCAATTCAGAAAAAAGGGGCTCGTGAAACTCACCTTATCGTAAGCAGTAACACAGTATGTGAGCTATTAATCCGGATCTGTAATACGATCCCTAAATTCGTTACTATACAATCACTATTAATATAACTTTAACCGTGTTAACCGGTACATCTGGGGACACTGTTAACCCAGTACTGTATCCGTTCCGGGGGCAATGTTAACCCAGAAACACTTCTCCGGACTCAGATTGTGATATCGTTTAGAGTTCACTGGTCAAAATTACTATCAGTTGTTTTTCTCGTTTTGCGTGCCTAGCACGGTTATCCGTTTTTACATTTCAAAAATGAGTTTGGTCACGCGCGACCTGAAAATAGTTGTTGACTGATAATTTAGTTTAAGTTGTGAAATTAGAGCTCGGTTTAGACGCCCCGATTGGCCGCGGGACCCGTTTCCGTCTTTAATGCACCGGAAACTGTTAAATCGGGTAAAAATTACTCAAATCATCCGAATTATTTTCAGATGATTCATTTTTACTTATTCAACTCAATTATATGAAAATAGTTCATTTTTAGGGTTTTTATACACCAGTCAGCTCGCTTAGGCGAACTTTACCGGTTTACCGCGTTTTAAGCTTTAAAAGTTTGTTTTTATCTTCTTTTTAGCACAAATAATTATCCGTTTAATCTCAGATCTTGAAATTTTGCACAAATCCCTTTTTGACAGTGGGGAATTTTATAAAAATATTTCCAGAATTAATTTTTATATTTAAAATTTATTTATCTATTTTTAAACACCATTTAAACACTAAATATGTCGTAAATACCAAACGATCTTAGAAAAATCCCAAATTTTTCCTGGATGACCCCTGCCATCCACATAGTCCCCTGTAATTTTCCAGAACCAAAATCTCTTTTTACATGCCATTTTCACCCAAACCGAGCTAGAAAACCCTAGAACTCGTTTAACCGAAAAGCCTACTTAGACTTCTCCAAATGACCTAAAATTTTGTGTGTGACTTATACATGTTATAAAAAGCTTATCTGGAATTTTCCAGAATTTTTCATGATATTTAACTATTTTTCACCATTTTTGGCCAAAACCGAGCATTAAATTCACCAAATATTCATCCTTTGTCCAAAAATTACCAAAAATTTACAGAACTCATATTTTCATATATCTAACACCTCTGTAAAATTTCGTGACCTAACTCCACACGTATCACAATCTGTCCCAAAACACAACAACATACAAAAACCGAACTACCTTGTGTTTCTAGCTTCAAATTGCAAGGATCTCGCTTTCTAGCCTTTGCTAACAACTAGATACAACACCTACAAGCACAATAACACCACACCAAGCAAGTTACACCCACAATCAAGCCATTTCTTTCATGGTTTCGGTTATGATATAAAAACAAAGATTTAACCGTAAAAATTCGTTTTTGGTTCGTTTAACTCCTTTCTTGGACCAAGATCCCTTGTATAACCCGTATACATCACTTGATCATGCAAGAATCGGTTTCATCTCGGGTTTTCACCCTTTTTCACTTGAAACCTCATTTTCTTGTAATTAAACTCGAGAAACGAAGATGAACACGTAAATAACACGATTTTTACCTCGGTTTTCTTGTTCAAATTTCTGGATTTTAGGGTCTTAGAGTGGAGAGGAGATGAGGATCTTGGAATGTTGGTGTAAAAAAAATAACAAAGAAAGGGGTGTTACCCCCCTTAGACCGATCGGACTCAAGGGAAGGTGGGGTGGGACCCACCTTTCCATTCTAAGCCACACATTTGGATTTCCAAGATCCGGATAATATTTTGGATAATCTGGTTCAGTTCGTTTTTCGGTTAAATGTCTAATTCGGCTTAAAACGAGGCTAAAACGGTCGTTTTCGGCTTAAAAATGAAATTTATTTAAAACCAATTTAAAAACTTTAAAAAAACTTAAACCATGACTTTCATTAACTTAAAACATCATATTATTAATAATTGCGCATCTTTTCGGCTTGATCGATCGTCTCTTGCTCGGTTTGGTATTAAAGGTTTCGTTTAACGTACCGACGTACCATTAAATCGAAATTCTTTTTCTGTGCTTTAATTCACTTATCCCGAAGCTTTAATACTCCGTAAACATCACTAAATATCTATATCTCGTCTATAATGTAATCCTCGATTCGTTCGGGTTTCAACAACCGTTGATCGGTTAATCGTATTTCCAATACGATTAACTGTATAATCGAGTATAATCCGTACTGTGAATCATACATACTCGTATCAACGCATTATAATTCATATATTCATCATTAAATAACACATAAATAGTATATACCGGTTAGGGTATACCTGATTTTGTCGGAATCGTTACAGTATGCCTCTTAGTTCAACAATCTCTCCAATCACTGCTTTTTCTTACTCATGCGGCAAGTGAAAAAGAATCAACTATGTTTAATGATCCAAAAGTTTGTTTTTACTCTGCTGGTAATTCGGGAGGTTCTGAAAATTCAACTAATACCAATCCATTTGCTACACCAACTAGTGTTAATATGAAGGAAGCTGAGCAAAACTTTGCTTTTCTGACGGCTTTTATTTCTTCATATGAAAACTTAGTGAGTAGTAAAATTGCCACAAGTGATTTAACAGATGAGGACTATGATCAGATAGATCCAGATGATCTAGAAATCATGGATTTGAAATGAAACATGGCTATGATCATTCGTAAAGTTAAAAGATTCATGCAGAGAACTGGAAAAGATCTTCCAGCTTTAAACAAGAAGTTGGGTTTTGACAAATTAAAAGTAAAGTTTATAATTGTCAAGAATTTGGGTATTTTGCAAAGGAATATGACAAACCAAGGAAAGAATACACTGGACCTCGTGGTCAAAGTCAAAATGCTTCTACACCACGAGGAAGTGATGCTGAAAAGAAACCATCTTCTTCTACAACACAAGCAATGTTAGCAGATGGAACTGATTGGTCACAACGGTTACTATGCAATGATGTTCAAGCAAATTTGGCTATGTTTGGGTTACATAAAGATTGTCAAGATGCTACTGGTAGTGAGATGTCTTTCGATAATGATTCTGGATCTGATTCTGGCGACTCTTGCAACAAGCCTTCTGAATCAATGTTTGCTTGCATGGCCAAGATCAATGAGGTTAGTAATTCTATTTCTACTACTTCATTTGTTAAAGCATCATGTGTTAACTATGAATCTAACAAATCTAAGTTAGAAGCATTGAAAAATCAAAATGATAATCTTATAAGAGAAATTGCTTCACTTAAGGATACTTATCGACAATCTCTTGAATCTCAAAGGATATCTCGAGAAAAGATTGAAGCATTGTCGACAAGTAACCACGATCTCAAAGCCGAGTTATCTGTGAAAATGACCATTAATGACCAAAAGTTTCAGGAAATTTTGAAACATCGTTCTAAGATAACTGAGCTTGAGAATGAGATTCTTGAATTGAAGAACAAATTGGGAAAATTTAGGAATTCATCTTTTCTGTTGAATGAAATTATTGAAGTATCTGGAAAACAAAAAGATTCTAAGAAAGGTATTGGTTTTGTTGAAATTCCACCACCTTTTCATAATGATTATAAAATTAATCCTTTTGCAAGAAAAGAAGAGGATTTGATTCAAAAAGAATATGTGATTTCTGAAAAACCTAAATTGGTTAAACCTGAAATTGTCAAACCCCAAGTTGCTCCTCAAAAACCTCATGTGGAAAGTAAAAAGGTCTTTGTTGAAAATGTTGATAAAGTGTTTATTGAAGATGTGTTTGAACCTGAGATAATACACAAGAATAAGAACATTCCTAGTTCTAATCATATTCTTTGCACACATCAAGAGTTTGAGGAAGCTGTGTATGGTTCATATCAAATCTCAAATGAAAAAGGAAGAAACTGTGAAAACCAAACCAGTGAGGACAAAGGAGTCAGTTAAACCAAAGATTTCTGACGAGGACTTAATGCGTTTCATTAATCCTCCGAGTTCTAAGTCTTCATCGGCTAGAGTTTTTAAGTTAAAGGGAATGGATACGATGTTCACTGAAAAAGATATTCCAATAAGTATTATCAAACCTGAACTTATTGAGAGTGTTTTTGTCAATGAAACTTCAAAAATTCAAGAACTTGAACGTGTGTATGCTCAAACAAAAACATCAATTCAATCTGATCCATTGACTAAGGCAAAACAATTTTTAAAACAAGCTAAGAAGATTAACTTTGTGAAGTCAACTGGGACAGATACACTAAAAAGCTTTTCGAACTGTTCTAATTTAGATTTTTATTTAAAGAAGAAATCTGAATTATCTGATGAGTTTGCTAAGAGCATGACTAAAAATGTGAGTCATCATCAACCATCTGCATCATTTATTCCAATTACTTCTAAACATCATCATGTAGACATGCGAACTTGTTTTTTATGCGGTCAACAAGGTCATGTTGTGAGGAATTGTAGTCAGCAGAACTATCAGAATCTTCATCCTTTTATCAAGGACAAATCTAAGCCAATTCCATTGGTCAAGGAGATCCTGAAACGACCTGTGTCGTATGCTAATGATACTCATATTTTGTTCTCTGATGTGAATCCTCGGAAGGTTCTTCATGTCAATGAGACACACGGTCAAGTGAAACCAAAATTCATTCCAACTGAACCTATATGTCAAAACAAGAATTCAAACATTGTTCAGGCAGCTTACTTAAGACGAAAGTCTAGGAAGCCGGTAACTTATTCACAAGTGGCTGAACAACAATTGAAATCTGTTAAAGTTAATGATCAAAGAGAAAACCAAAAGGTGCCCAAGACTGAGGCCTGGGCTGCCTTTTTGAACTAATCACTTTTGTTTGTGTGTAGGGTTCATCCAAGACCATTTCTGGTGAAAACTGGATCATGGATAGCGGATGTTCTCGTCATATCACTAGGAATCTCGACCTATTAACCAACGTAAGAAATATTCAAGGGGGTTATGTAGCGTTTGCTGGAATTCTGAGGGCATGATCACACAAGAGGGTGAAGTTTCAAATGGTCACATTACATTTGAGAAAGTGAATTATTGCGACAAGGTTGATAATAATTTATTGAGTGTATCGCAGATTTGTGATAAAAAATACACTACGATATTTACTGACAAAGAATGTCTTATCTTGAAACCGGGTTATGTTATCCCCGAGGACATGGCTGTCATGCGATCACCACGATCAAATGATATTTATGTCTTAAATATGAGATCTAAGGTATCCACATCAATCGAAACATGTTTTGTCTCGAAAGCAACCGAGAAAGACTCGATTCTATGGCATCGTAGAATGGGTCACATACATGTCAGAAAGATGAATTATTTAATGGCAAATGACTTAGTTGAGGGTTTCTCGTTAAGGAATTTTAAGTTATCTGATCACTGCGTTGCATGCAAAAAGGGCAAGCAGAAGAAGAGGACACATCCCTCTAAGTTATTGAATTCCATTGATACTCCTCTTGAACGACTTCATATGGATTTGTTTGGTCCAGTGAATCGTGCGAGTATTTATGGAGACTGGTATTGTCTTGTAGTGACAGATGATTATTCAAGATATTCATGGGTGTTATTTATGAGTTCAAAAGATCAAACACCGGTTTTGGTACAAAATCTTATTACTAAGATCGAATCACTGTATAAACAAAAGGTGAGGAGAATCCGTAGTGATAATGGTACTGATTGGATTTCTTTTGTATTCAGAAGGGAATTCACCGAGAATATAGTGCACCTTATGTACCTCAACAAAATGGTGTTGCTGAAAGGAAAAATAGAACTCTGATTGAAGCTGCACGCACAATGCTCGCTGATTCAAAGCTTCCTGTCCAATTTTGGAATGAGGCAGTGAATACAGCTTGTTATACGCTTAATCGAGTTCTAACAGTGAAACGACTCAAGAAGACAAGCTACGAGATCTTAAATAATAGAAAACCTAATTTAAAGTACCTGGAACCATTTGGGTGTCCGTGTACAATGTTGAAGAAGGATTCGGGTAAATTTGAAGAAAAAGCTATCGAAGGGTATTTCTTGGGATATGCATCTCCAAAGAAAAGGGTTTTTAATTTCACATCTGGTTGTGTTGAAGAATGGTACCATGTGGACTGTCAAAAGTACACAACTCCTCCTCAAAGGAAAGGTCCAGACTGGATGTTTGACTACGATAGTTTATTTAATTCTTTTACTCCTTCGACTGAACACATCGATGAAGATCTGGTTCGAGCATACTTGGAAGATCATTTGACCATTCCAAGACCTTCAAGTTCTAATGAAGTTGAAACTCAACCAGATGCTCCAACTGAAGAATCTCAAGTTGTTTCTCCAGTTGCTATTAATAATGTTTCTACTTCTTCTGATGATGATCAAGCTGAAATTCAAGTTATTGATCTTGAAAGTGATAATGTTTCATCTCCCGAGTTGGGTGAACATTACACTAACTTATTTGATAATGTTGTTGTTCCTGAGAATCCCACTCTTCGGATTCATGGATATAATCCACAGGATAATATCATTGGAGAACTTAATGTGGGCGTTCGTACACGTCATCAAGTTGCTTCGTCAAGTGATAATAACATATTGTGTGCTTACACTAACTTACATTCTTCGGGAATTGTGAATATTGCTAAATTCAATTGCTTTCTATCTCAAGTTGAGCCAACGACAGCTCGTAAGGCACTTGAAGATCCTTCTTGGGTAGAAGCTATGCAAGAAGAATTACAGCAGTTTGCACGTTTGGGTGTTTGGGATTTAATAGACAAACCTGCTAGAGTCAAGAAAGTCATTCCGACTAAGTGGGTATTTAAGTGTAAGAAGGATGATCGAGGGGTGATTGTCAGAAACAAAGCATGTCTAGTGGTGCAAGGTTTTCATCAGCAAGAGGGTATTAATTACACAGAGGTATATGCTCCAGTTGCAAGATTAGAGTTGATTCGAATCTTCCTGGCTTATGCAGCTTATAAGAATATCAAGGTCTATAAAATAGATGTTAAAAGTGCTTTTCTCAATGGTAAATTACACGAGGAAGTGTTTGTCCAACAACCACCTGGTTTTGAAGATCCTGATTATCCAGACCGTGTTTACCGATTAAACAAGGCCCTGTATGGTCTACATCAAGCCCCGAGAGCTTGGTATGGCACGCTCGCCGACCATCTGACTGATAATGGCTTCAAACGAGGAACTGTTGACTGCACTTTATTTCATAAAACTGTTGGTGACGATCTTCTTCTAGTCCAGATTTATGTTGACGCTATTATTTTTGGGTCTACAAACGACACATTGTGTAAGGAGTTCGAGAAGTCCATGAAAACAAAGTTCGAGATGAGCTCGATGGGAGAGATGAATTTCTTTTTAGGGTTGCAGGTTCACCAGTCTGCTCATGGAATTTTTATTCACCAGACTAAATATGTGAACGACGTCTTGAGCAGATTCAAGATTTCTGCCGGAAAAATCCCTTCAACTCCTCTTCCAGTAGGGCATAATTTATCACCGGATGAATTGGAGGATTCCGTTGATCCTACCCTCTATCGTGCCATGATTGGTTCTCTAATGTATTTAACGGCTTCTCGCCCTGATATTATGTTTGCTGTTTGTCTTTGTGCTAGGTATCAAGCAAGTCCACGAGTGACTCACCTAGCTGCAGTCAAGAGAATTCTTCAGTATTTGAGGGGAAATCCAGACATCGGGTTGTGGTACCCCAAGGAAGATACTTTCGTTCTTACTGCCTACTCAGACTCAGATTATGGAGGATGCGAAATCAACTTCAAATCAACGACTGCAGGATGTCAATTTTTAGGAAACCGGCTTGTTTCCTGGCAGTGTCAGAAGCAGACAACGGTCTCCACTTCAACCGCCGAAGCTGAGTATGTTGCAGCCTCGAGTTGCTGTTCCCAGGTTTTGTGGATACAACAACATCTTCGCGACTACGGTTTGAAGTTTCTTACTACTTCTATTTTGATTGATAATTCTGCTGCTATTAGTATCACCAAGAATCCCGTACAACATTCTAAAACGAAACATATCGAAATTCGATATCATTTTATACGGGATTGCTATGAAAAGAAATTAATCGTTCTTGAGAAAGTACATACTGATTTTCAGAAAGCCGAACTGTTTACTAAAGCTTTTGACAAAACGCGTTTTAAATTTTTGCTTGATTTAAACGGATTGAAGACCCTCGCTGATATCCGTAAACAAGGATGACTATCTTTATTTTCTATCATATCTTTCTTTTAAATTTTATTTTGGTTTTAGGGGGTGAAAATCTAGAAAATACAAAAAGAGTGTGTTTTCGTTTGTTTAGATAAAATCCAAAAACATTAAAAAATTCCAAAATTTAAAAATATTGTGATTTTTGTTCTTTAATGTTTTTCTCTTCAAATATTTAGAAAAACCAAAAACATTTTAAAATTTTAAATTTTGTACAGAGAAAAACCAAAAAGATTTTTGCAGACGTTTTTAGATTATTTTCTCGCTGAAAATTACGTCGGTTATTTAAGTTTGTGAAGCATGCTTGCATGTCTTGGTCCTATGATTCACTTGTGAATTGATGGTTAGCCATTTATTTATAAACTTAAGTTAATTGGGTCGATTAAATTTATCTTTTCTTTATTTTATGCTCCTCAAAATTTTGAGTTTTTGAAGCAAAAAGAGAACATGATAGTACATTGATTACCTTGACCCCAAATTCAGCAAAAAGTAAGCTTAAAAGACTGTATGCTTAATTGCATTGGTGCATTGGTAGGTCTTAAAACAACCCAGTAGAGTAAATTATGTGATATAAACATAACGAAACGCCAAATTGAAAGGGGTGTTAGTCTCTAGCAAAAGTCTCGGTGAGGATGGCAGAAATGTAATAACCAGTCATACTCAAGCCTTATATTTGTTGATCACCCAAAATAAAATAAAGCAAATAACAAGCGTTAAGATTCTGGACACTGTGAGTCTTTATGCGGCTTAACCATCTGGGTATTCATAAGCATGAATATTTCACTCGCCTTCTAGAGCAAACCCAAAGTCATTAAACTTGATCACCGCTGTACTTCGTACAATTTAAATTACTGACTTGATCAAAATCCGCTGTTAGTCATACAATTGTTCCTCCCTTGCGTGCGTCTTAATACCATTAAGAAACGGACCCCAGGGGATACAATGTATGTAAGCCGACAGATGGACTCGTGCATACTCACTCACAGTAAAGGAAACTTGATGCATTGCTCAAAATTTCAAAATAGGTATCAAAATTTTGATCAGCAATATAATGGTTTAAGTCAAGTTGGGTGATTTGGCAAAAATCAAATTAAGCTTGAACCGAGATTGTGATAGTTTCGGATATTCTGTGCTTTAATTGAACTATTTAATCATATCACAAACAAACTTGAATGTGTGTTATTAAATTTATGTGGATAACAATACCAATGACCGACTTATCGCCAGTCATAATATCGCTGAAATATAAAACTGTGATGGAAGGGCAATTTGGTCAATATGATTCTCTGCTCAAACTCAACAAAAATACAAAAATATGTACTATTTTTGATAAAATCATTGAAAAACACAAAAAGATTGTCTATTTTTTTTTGGCAATACATTCTTTAATTTTTTGCAAAATACCAAAAATATTTCCATCTTCTTTGTACAAAATACTTAAATAATTTTAAGTTATGTTTCGGAAATCTGAAACATTCTTAACGTATTTGGTTGTCGGGATAAAAGGGTTTCTCGATAACCTAATTTATTTATTTATTTAATTCTTTAATTAATTCACTTAATTAATTCATTTAATTATTTAATTTAAAATTAAATAAAAGAGTTTATTTTGTTAAAATCCAATTCGTTATTTATGGATAATGAACTAGGTGATTCTTTAGCGAACTAGCCTCTGGTTCGCTAACCTAATTCGCTTCCGCACTCTATAACGAATCATCCCTTCGTTATGTATATTTAACGAATCGCGTCACGAATCAAGACTTGATTCGCTACTTTAATTTAACGAATCAAGTAGCGATTCGCCAACATAAGGTAACGAATTGAGTTAGCAAATGGACCAATTCGTTAACTTTAATTTAAACGAATCGTCTGATTCGTCCAAGCTGTACCTTGGGTTGCGTGCTATGTTATATAAGACAAGAAAATGAACAGGCGTTCACTGTTCGCCTTCTTCCTTCATCTTTAAGAAACCCTGTTCAAATTTTCTCTGAAATCTCGACTTTCTTGTTTGGATATTTCAAAGATATATTTGGGTATCTAAGGTATAGCCGATCCTGGCGATATAATTTTCGTCAAAAATGGCTAAGAGTTGATAGTTAAATTATAAACTTTTAAGAGTTCAAGGGTTTCCGAAGTTTTGAAACCTATTTGTGTGTAATTTATGTTAATAACTGTATGTTTTTGATGTCATTGTGATCGGAATCATATTCCGATACCTTTGGTGGGCTTCATTCATGTTTTGATTGTTGTTTGTCGGGTTAATTATTGTTTCGTGTTATTGGTGTTTACTGTGGGTTCGTCTAACCTATGTACTTAGAGATTTTGAGTCTTAATCTCATACATCTTCGATTATGTATGTAATTCCGAGTACAACGAGCTCATTATTGTGATGATTCGACGATAGTTATGGCCTAATCGTCCCCGGGTTCATATTGTTGACTATCTGTGTTCATCCTAATTATGACCTTGACTTTATGAAGTCAAAGAACAAGTCTTAATTATGACCATTCGTTAGTCTTAGCGAATTGGAACTGTTTCGTGTCCAATTCGTTAAGATTTTACACGAACTAGCTAAGCGAATAAGATGTTACACGAATCAAATTTGAATTTGCTTAAAATATAACGAACTAGCGTGTAGTTCGTTAAAATTAAATAGTAATTCGCTATGTTCAGTTCATTAAAACATTTACTTGATAGCGAATCGCCTGATTCGTTATCTTATTATAACGAATCAGTGTGATTCCCAACGAATGACAATTTAAAAAAAAATTTAATTAATTAATCTAAATTAATTTCAATATTCATTTATTTTAATTATAGGATTTAAATAGTCTAATACGTAAATAGATTAATTACACATATCTTTTGATTATATATTCTGTTATCTATTCTCATATTCGGTTTTATTTATACAGTAAAACATGGCTGATCAAGAACAACAAAATCAACCGCCACAGGAACAACCTCCACAAGGACAACCACAACAACAAGATCAACAAGCTGAAGTGATCTTATTGCCGTTCGATAAGAAGCACAACATTTATGCTTATGTTGATCAAGATGTGACTGATTTGAGAACGTTTGGAGCTATGTTGACTTTCTTACGATGTTCAAAGATACACTATGCAATCACTGCTAAACCTAAAGTGTATCTTAGTATAATCAGGCAGTTTTGGACCACGGCGGAATATGTTGAGGAAGATAATTGGGTTCGAGCTACAATTAATCAGATTCCAATTACGATTGATGTTGAGGTCATTCGTTGGGTACTTCAATTTAAAGATAATGATGATAACCCCAGTGAATTTGACAGGACATTGGTTAGGGGTTTATTCACACGCTTGAATTATGGAGGTGATATTCGTAAATCTATGTTGAACAAGAATGGGTTGTGTCCACCATACAAGTATCTGCTACATGTTTTACTTCATTGTATGAGTGGACGTCGCGGTGGTTTTGATGAATGTAGACTAAGTTTGCAATCGGCATTTGTTGCTCTAATCCAGAACAAGCCCTTCAACTACTCAGAACTCATATTTGATCATCTGAGAGAGCAAGTTCAGCAAACTCTACCGTCAAAGAAGTTCTTGATGTACCCTCGCTTTTTACAGCTAATTATTCAGGATTTGATTCCGAACTTGGTGATTGATCGATCGTTGGTGAACGATGTTCTTGATATGGAACATATGAAAGCTGAAATGGTGCATCGTATGTTAATCTATAGAAAAGAAAAGCCACAGGATAAACGGATGATTGGTCAAATAATCAATCCGGATTACGTATGTCCTCCTAATGAGCGCTGGATCCACGATGATTCGGATTCCAAGCGTGAAAGGGGAGAAGGTGGGAACAATGATGGTGGAGATGATGATGGTGACAATGATGATGGTGATGGTGATGGTGGAGCTGGTGAACGAGCTCTTAAAGAACAACAGGATGCAGTCGATGCTGCTCTAGCTGCCACCATGAAAGCTCAGCTGGAAAGAAAAAGAAAGGGTAAAGATGTGGCTACTGGTGAACCATCAAAGAAGCCCCGTGTGTCTGCTGGGGCTGGGGTAATCATTGGAACCCCACCACCACGTCAATCAACTACTCAAAGCTCGGCGGTGCCGCTAACTACTAGCACTCCGATGCTTACCTTGACAACGACGTTGGTGTCACATGAGAGGCTCGGTCTAATTCCTCAAATGGCGTTGACCGAGATACCGAGGCCTTCTGCCGCATTGTCTACAGTATCTCCTATCACATCAATGAGACCTCCTCCTCTGCCAACAACTACTCTTCCTCCACTTCCGCCTAGTGATATCTCTTTCATGAGAATTACTCGGCCTCAAGGACCTGTTCAACCTGTTCATCCATCTGTATACAACTTGCCACCAGGTTGTCAAACTGAAATGCTGCTAAATCTATTACATCTATATGAAAATCAAATGGCAGCTGACCGTCAAACTCAAGAACGACTCATGGAGAATCAACGACGAACGATGAGTTATATTTCTTTCTGTCAGAAAGAGACTAAATCGTTACGTACGATTGTTGAGTCTCAGGGGGTGAAATTAAAGGAACAAGAAAAGTTGATTTTACAATTAACTTATAAAGAAGATGCCCTCAAGAAACTTAAGAATGACGATGATGATCCTGACGAATCTGATGCAGGAGGTGAGCCTAAACAATCGCATGATTCATCCTCTGGTGCTGGTGTTAGTGGCGATGAGGATTCGAGCAAGCAGATAATTACCTATCAAGATCCAATAGCTGCCAAGCCAATTGAAATGATTGCAGCTAACACAGTGTTTTTTGTTGATGGATTAGGGGTGGTTCGTAGTGTGGTAAACAGAGATGAGATAGAGGTTGGTGAGTTTGTGGTTAGATCCTTGACACGGGAGCAGATTTCGATTCTGCTTGGGCTGAATGACGATCAGTTGACTGCTTTAGAGACTGAGCCCGATGTCGAAGTGATCACTGAGGAAGAATTGGAAGTTGATCCGTTGTATATGGATACGGATTTTATTTATGAGGATGAAGAGATTGAGATGGAGGATGTGGCAGCTGAAGAGTACCCGGACTTGTATAAACACGCAAACGTTGATCAAGGTGCTCCGGTATTTCATGAAGATGTAATTAAAGAGACTGAGGATGAACTGGAAAAGGTTGTGCAGCGAACAGTTCCTTCACTCAAAGAAGTGACTGATGATGACGTAGAAAGATGGTTCAAACGTCATAAAGGGGGTAAAATTATCAGTACTTATCGTTATGTAGATCAAGAAAGAAAAGATACTGCTGCTGCTTGGATTGAGACTAATCAGGTGACTACCTTCAAGACTGTTTCAAAGGTACACGGTGATATTGTTTCATGGGCTTATGATCTGACCTTAAAGTATGTATAGTCAAGTGGGAAAAGGGTGTCCAGTATTAAGTGAGGATAATGGATGTTTTAACTCTACCGCGTTGGGATGTACGTACCCTCGCGAGACGTCCATTTATCAACCGTGGGGGTCACCGAACGGCTGAGTGGTTTCATCAACACTTATTGTTCGAGGTCAATCATGGCTTCAAATTCTTCAAGCCCCAAGTACCAAGACGTAAGCGCATTGATGAGATTGATCCAAGGACCGGCTGGAAGAAACTTGTCTTGAAAGTGAAGCCGCCAAAGACAATGAAAAAGGTTCCTGTGAAGACAATGCCTCAAGATATTTATCTGTCTTTCAACCGTTGGTACTATGACAATCGTACTGGCGAGGCCGTTATTGTTCGTGGTCGAGGACTGCAGACCGAGCTCATCAAGATAATCGACCCGATGTGGTTGGTTAATTTATCAGAGACAGACAACGACGTGCTACACAAGAAGCAGATTTTGTTTGAACGCCAAGAAGATTACGACCTGGCTATGCAATTCAAGCGAGTCGTTCGTGTGTGTCACGAACATGGAATTCATAGTTGCAGAGACTGGCAGTCCAAGCGCTTCAAATAAGTTAAACACAAAGAGCTCAAGACGAGGGGGTGTCTGTTAGTGCACGGTTTTGCGTCTAGAGTCTTTGTATTTATCGTTAATGTTTTATTTATCAATTAATGTAATATTTAATGTTTATTATTAACTAGTTCGCTAAGGTTAAGTCTAGTTCGCTAGGGATGTTAGCGAACTAAGACTAGTTCGTTAAAGTTAAGTCTAGTTCGCTAGGGATGTTAGCGAACTAAAACATTATAATGTATTCCCTCCTGATTCGTTAGGGGATGTTAACGAATCAGGGGGTGGTTCTCTATTTTAAATTATGTAACGAAGGGGAAGCTGGTTCGCTAGGGGATGTTAGCGAACCAGGTCGCCTTCTATATATAGTGAACTACTGTTCACTTTAATGAAAGTTTTTGGGTGAAAAGTTTTCAAAAGGAATTTTGAGTAATTGCTCTCTCTCAGGCTTCACCTTAACATTATTCGTTTAACCTATTGACAATATATATACATACTTAACATTAAATCAAGGTAAAATATGAGCTAGATCTTTAATAGTGGTAATCGGATATTCACAGATCTGAGATCTGTTTATTGTTATCGACTGTTAATCCGGGATCCAACAAGCCCGTGCACATCAAAAGACAAGGCACATTGAGCGGAGATTCAACTACATAAGGGATGAAGTTGAAAAAGGAAATATATGTATTCGCAAAGTTCACATTGATTAAAACATTGCGGATCCACTCACGAAGCTCCTAGAAAGGCCAAAGCATGAAGGTCATACTTGTGCCTTAGGACTTCGATATTCTAGTGATTGGATTTGATCAAAATTTGTATTTGGATATCGGAACAATTGTTATTTTGACCCAATCATATAATTATGGTTTATGATTATGTTATTTGAGTTATGTTCCATTTTAGCATGTTTAAATCCATGAATAAGTTAATTATTCTAAATGTCTGTAGTCGATCCCATTTGTGGGAACAAATGTGAAGGTAAGTCTATTATGAACTTGGATTGGTAGATATTCATAAGGTTTGAATATAGCAAGGGTTTGCTGCCAAGGTTCATAGATATTTATAGGATAAATATTAGACTGACCCGCCCTCAATTTTACTACATGGAATCCTTGTGATTTGTGGTCATAAGTAAATTTGAGTAAAGGCGAACATCATAGTATCCTCCGACCCGAGATACATATTGGGTCTTGATATTCACCAACTATTATACTTTGACTTAGTTCTTCACTGCTTAGAAATATGTCAGTACATAAGGCTAAGCTCAAGTATAGTACGAGGTGATATTGAGAGACGTATGTAGTCAATAGGGGATTTGTCCCTCTTATTCGTTGAGAGTTAAATGTTTAAGGCCTGATAAGTTAAATCAACAGAGAATGATCACTCTGTGTCTCTGGATTTAACATGACATTTGTGGTAAAAGGATAAATGATAGTTTCACCTAAATCATTTCAAGTAAGGGACTTGAAGGGGATGATGTTATTGAATGGCACTTCGTCATACGTATTAGGGGTAGTAAACCGTTGTTAGGTAGTATTTTCTATTTGATCAATCTTCTATGTATCTTGTGCAAGTGGGAGATTGTTGGAATCGATCTGCCCAAGACACATATTTGACTTGATGTGGCTAGTACGTTATTATCCAAGTCGGGTCATACCCAATAACAAGCTAGACAAACACCACGATATTTATTACCAGATATGATCTAACTAACAATTATCAACACTTATAATATTTGGGAAAATGGTTTTCTAAATATTTTGCACTTGTGTGATAAATAAATTATTTGGATAATTCATATTTTGAGAGATGTTATTTATTTGGATAAATAACATGTATGTAGAATAGACTTAAAACAAAATGGATTTTAAAAGGATTGGGAGGGAAAAACCCCATGGGCCACCCCCTCGATCTCTTCTCTCTCCTCCTTGTTTTCTTTCAAGACATGCAAACAAAGATATTGGTGGAGGGTTTTTTGGAAACCAAGACACTCAATCTATCATACTCTCTCACACACACACAAACTCTCTCTTCCTCTCTCTTTTCAGCCGAGAAGAACAAAAAGAAGAACAAGGTAGTTTTGCAAGCAAGCAAGTGTAAAAATCCTAGTAGCTTGGGTGTTCGTTAATTAGCTTGTACGGGTATACTAGCTTGAGGTTTTCCTCCATTGGAGACTAGCCATTTGCAATATCATCCCTTTCAATTTCTGGAAATTTTAAGGTGTGTAAACTAACACCCTATGGTTGTTCTTGATAGTGTGTATATCGTATATGGATCCTGGATTGGATTTTATATATAAATCGAGTTTTATATGTATTGGTAACCAAGATTTGAAACTAATTATTTCCGCTGCGTTTTTCTATATAATGGGTTATATGGACTTTGATAATCTTGAAAAACCCAACAATAACGATGGAACCCTTCCGTGCCATATTTAGAATACGGATTGCGGAGATCATGCGAAACCCCAAAATGATAGAGGTAATGTGCTTCTAGCCATCATAGATCGAACCATATCCAATAGAGTTTGATTCCTCCTTTCGGACACACCATTATGTTGTGGTGTTCCAGGTGGAGTAAGTTGTGAGACTATCCCACAACTCCTAAGATAATCTAGAAACGCATCATTGAGGTATTCACCTCCTATATTAGAACGAAGTACTTTGATTATTCACCTCCTTCATCTTTGTGTCTTAACAAGAAAACATACCCATAATGACTATAATCATCGGTAAAGGTAATGAAGTATCTTTCACCATTCATTGTCATTGTCTTAAAAGGACCACATACATCCGAATGTGTGATACCTAATAAGTCTTTCGCCCTTTCATTAGTTCCACTAAACGGCTCCTTGGTTATATTTCCCAATAAACAAGATTCACACTTATCAAATGAATCATTATTTGATTCCAAAAGACCATTCTTTTGAAGTGTATGAATGTGATCCTTGTTTTTGTGGCCAAAGAGACAGTGCTAAAGAAAAGTCTTACTCAAATCCAATTTGAGTCTTTTGGTGCTAGATTGGTACAACGAGTTATCAATGGATGTATTTTCATGAACTATTTCATAAATGCCATTAGATGGCATCGCTATAAAATAAAAGACATCATTCATGAAACATAAATACCATCGTTTACAAAATTTAAATCATAACCAAATTGTCTTAACAAATAAACGGAGATAATATTCCTAGTCAAACTAGGTGAATACAAAAAGTTTTTCAAAATAACTTCCAAACCATTTGGAAGCTTCAAAACATAATCTCCTCGAGCTTGGATGTCAACTTTTGCTCCGTTGCCCATGAAGAGACTTATATCTCCTTTCTTGTAATCACTTCTTCTTTTGAGCTCCTGCAACGAATTGCAAATATGAGTTCCACATCTGGTATCCAATACCCATATGTTAGAAGAAATAATATTAAGATCAATATGGACCATGAAAGTTAATACCATTTAATGTCTCCAAGACAATTAATGATTAAAATATAGAACCCAAAGTTACATTTAACTAGTAGTTAGGTGACCTTTATCCTACTATTCAAATTAACAAGGTAGTCAACGTTTGACAATTGCAACCCTTTGCAACTTCTAGCTTTATGGGATCGGTTAAACGTCTTATGTTTAGTTGGCATGTTTAATCCCATCAACAACTTTGTACACCATACTTCGGTGACCCTATTCACATGGTTTCCAAATCAAGTCGTCCTACCTACACACACGTGTGAATTTGCACATACAAGTGGTTAGGTGACCTTTATCCCACAAATATGGCAAATCTACCTCAAATTCACAAGTTCCCTTTAACCCAGTTAGGTGACCTTTATCCCACATCAAGTTCACAAGTGATCTGAGTGTTGTATAAAAGGATGTTGTTCAATTTGTTTTAAAAGGGATTTAAGTTTTCTAAATTCTAGATTGGAAATATTTATGTACCTTCCATTTGCATGCATTCAAATGTATGGTACCTTTGAAAACCAATTTTCAAACTTCTTTTTAATAAAACTCATTTTATTATGAAATCATTAATAGTTAATAAAACCAATTTTATTACTTAATAATTTCTCAGGAATCAATTTTATGCAAGTTGTTGATTTTAATTTGTTAACATCCATATCAAATATGATTAAACAAAACATAAATCAACCACACAAGCATAATAACAATCACAAGTCCATAACCATAGCCACCTAAATTGACAACACATGTTGACCGAAACAAGTGTGTCAAAGGGTGTCTCCTAAGGGACGAGCATGACACAAGGTATGTGATGGTGAACTCCCACTTGACCCCGCATCCATATGCTTCAAGTGTTCACCTCTTGTTGTGATCTTTTCTCTTTATTTGGGCTTCCATTTGGGCTCCAACTTTAGCTCCCTGCTTCCTTGGGCCTCTTTTGGTTTTGGGCCATTGGGCTAAAATCCCATAATGGGCTATTAGGTCCATTAAGCCCCAAAACCAAAATGGTAATGTAGTTGCATCTTCTTTTACAAAATATATCCTAATACATTTTCCTAGTAAAAGGAAATACAACTATTCTACTTATTATTACAAACCAATTTGAGATAAATAAATAGATTACAACCCCGAATAAAAGAATATTACAACCAAATTGAATAAATCACAACATACACAAGGTCATGGCTAGGTTGAACATCCAAAAAAGCAGGTCAACCTTTGACCAAAATGGTTCCCCGTTGACCCTCATGGTTCTCGGCCAATAGCCCAAAAACGATATTTTGGCCAAGTGACCAATAACAAGTGTTTTCTGCCAAGAGCAGAGAACCAAGAGTTCTCGGCCAAGAGGCAGAGAACCTTGAGTTCTTGGCCAAGAACCGAGAACCATGGTTTCCCACCATGAGTTCTCGGTCAGACCGATAACACATTTTCGACCAACCGAGAACACGTTTTTGGCCAACCGAGAACGGGGTTTTAGGTGTTTCGGCCAGACCGAGAACGTTGGTTTCCAACCACGAGTTTTTGGCCAGAGCTAAAAATACCAGATTCTGTCCAAACAAAATTCATCATCCAAATGACATAATTTTTCCAAATTTCCACATGCGTGTGTGGTACAATCTTGAAAAACCAAAGGGCAACCAATATGCCTAAAGTTTTCGGCCAATATGGTAAAGAATACCATAAAACCCAAATACTTTAGATCCCATTTATGAAGCATGTAATCGTATAAGCAACTCTGATACCATTGTTGGGTTTTTTACAAGATTATCAAAGTCCATATAACCCATTTATATGTGTAAAACGCAGCGAAAAATAGTTTTAAATCTTGTTTACCAATACACATAAAACTCGTTTTATATTAAACCCAATCCAGGATCCAAATACGATTTGCATGCTATCAAAACAACCATAGGTTTTTAGATTGCATACCTTCAAATTTCCAGAAATTAGAAGGGGATGAATGAGTGAATGACGAATCTTCAAAGGAGAAGACCTCATGCGTGTATACCCGTTCAAGCAATCAACAAACACCAAGTATGCTAGGTTTACACTCTTGCAAAATACCTTCCCTTGTTCTTCTTCTTGTTCGGCCGAAGAGAAGAGAAGAAGAGAGAGTTTGTGTGAGAGAGAGAGAGAGTGTATTGTGAATTGTTCAAGAATTCTCATCAACCAATCACCACATTTGCATGTCTTTGAAATAATACAAAAGAGGAGAGAGAGAGGGAGGGGCCGGCCCCCTTGGGGCTTTTCCCCCCAAAACCAAAATCCTTTTTTGTTTATTTCTTTTAATTACATACATGTTATTTATCCAAATAAATAACATCTCTCAAAATATAAATTATCCATATAATTTATTTATCACACAAGTGCAAATATTTAGAAAACTCATTTTCAAAATATAATAATTGTTGATAGTTATTAGTTAGATCATATCTAATAATAAATATCGTGGTGTTTGTCTAGCTTGTTATTGGGTATGACCCGACATGGATCATAACGTAATAGTCACATCAACTCAAATATGTGTCTTGGGCAGATCGATTCCAACAAAGACATCATGTATTACCTGCTTACTGAGAAGGAGATAGAAGAGCAGATGATCATTATGGAACATATTGAAATAAAGAAGAATTTGAGTGAAGAGAAAGAAGGAGTAGAACAAGATGTCATTGAAGGACTCTTGAAACTGAAACAGGCTAAGGATGCTGACAATGCACTAGCCATTGTGGTATACAAGTATCATAATGAAAATTCTCAAGAAACAATACCAACTACTGAACCTGATGTTGAAAATATTGACAAACACCTGGTCACTGACTATGATGCCAAGAGAATTAAAGATGAAATGGCTCAGGCATCATCTAAAAGGGTGTTTGAACAATTACTTGAAGAAATCTAGAACAACCAAAAATATTGGCATGTAGACATGTTAAAGTATGTAAGGAGAAGGAGAAGGTTCGGAAAGAATAACATACCAAAGGATCTAATGCCTAAAAAGAAGAAGAAATGTGTGCATGAAAATGTGCAGGGGGATAAGGAGAAGGAGAAAGAACAACCAACTGAATAACCCATTAATGTTGTCCCTCTGCAAACTGTCAAACCTGAAGAAGACGAGCAGAACTTGAATACGGAATCCAATGAACCTCAAATTGGGGCATTCGAGGACATATCATATTTGGAGGATGATGAAGAATGAGAGGAAAACAAAGACAAAAAGGATGAACCTGAGTCACCTCAAATTCATTTATCTGATGTGCATGTTGAAAATATTCAAGAAATGTTAGAAGAACTGAAGAAGCAGGATCCAAGAATTATAAGCTTGATGGGTCATGGATTTACATTTGAAAAATAAGTGAACTGTCTGAAGAAAATCTTAATCATTTGTTTGAGAAGAAGAGAGATGAGATAAAAAAGAAAAGAGAGCAGAAGAGAACGCAACTGAGTCAATATATCTCCCATCTAAAAGGTAGAAAATACTCTGAAGAGCAACTAAGGAACATGAGCTTTGAAGACAAGAAAGATCTAAGCATTGCTCTAAAAGCACAAGAAAAGGAAGAAGACAAGAAAAGGATGGAACAAAGAGCTATTGATGATCTAAGAAGAAAATACCGTGTTTTGAGAAAATATGGAAGAGAGGTGGGATACCTAGTTAAACACGGTGTAAAGTTTGAACATGCTGAGATAACGCCAAGGAAAGATGTGGACAAATTGTTCATAATTATGTCCGGAAAAGTTCATGAAGAGTAGAAAATTATTGTTGAACATATGAAACAAAAAAGTTGAAAGAAATGAAAGAAAAAGAAAAGGAAAGAAAAATCCTTGCCGATATGACTAGAGCAAGAATAGCAGAAGAAAAGAAAGTTGCCCTATCTAAAGACAAAGAGAAACTGCTTGAAAGACTTATAGAAGCAAGGGGAGTGATAGGTGACTTGAACAAGCTGACTACTGCACAAAAGAAAGATTTATATGAGTCAGAGCTAGCCAAATACAGGGAGGAGTTGAAAGACAAGTAGAAAAATGAAGAACCAACTCAAACTCCTTCCTTGATTACTGAAATAAAGAAAGAGACCGTGGAATTTGAACTGAAAACTTAGTTGAAGCCATGGGAAGACAAAGAGAAGATTGATATTCTAAGGTAATTTACGTTGAAGAAAGGAATGCCACCAGGGTTTTTGACAATCTGGGACAGTCACAACTGAAGGAGCTGTTTGATAATGAAAAGATATATTTTGACCAAGTTGAAGATGAACATAAGAGAATCATGTCTTTACAATCAAGTCCCAAAAGAAATCTGGTAAAAGACCAAGATCACCACCTCAAGAACAAATGGACAGAGAGACTATAGAAATGATAAATATCTTGTCCAAGGAAGGTGTCAACTACCATTCACTCATTATGATGAAAAAAGTTGAAATTGTGAAAAATTTTGAGTCCAAGGGCCATTTGATAAGACCCCAACCCCAAAGACATTATTCACCAAGGGACTCTACATCCATAACTCACATCCCTACCACTAGGTCCAGCCATCAAAGAGAACAAAGACCACCATCAAATGTGGATATGCCAAAGAATTTGTACTATAATTCTAGGACCAAGACACTGAAGGTGATAATGAATAGAGGTAAAATTAAAACGATTATATTCAGGGTTGACTTTAGGGAGTCAACAAAGAGCAGCTAGAAGAGCTAGCAAGTCTGCACTTATTTTATTATCAACAAAGAGAAAGATTTACTGGGCAGCAGAGGAATGATCTATCAAAATACTTAAAGGAACGAGCCAGAAAAAGATTTTCTCTGTTGAATAAGAAAAGAAACTTGAGTACACTGAAGCTGAATGGATCAAAAGGCAAAGGAGAATGAGTGACATAAGAATGGAAGAACTATCTTATGGGAAATCCAAGAAAGTCAATAATCCTTATGCTACAATGAAAGAGTATATAAGCATGAGAAGACAGAAGAGCAGGCCCAACTCAGAAGTGCAAAGGAATGGAAGAGTCTCTCAGATACACTAGAAGACAAGTTCTTTGATCTTGAGTAACTCTGAGGGTGTGGCTCTGGGCATAATTGAAGAACATTCTGACTTGGAATATCTCCACATGGATGATCTTCATAACATAATAAGATGGAACATTCCAGCTGAACATCCATTCCAAAGAGAGATATCTATATTTCAACAAAATGCTATTGTTGTCAAGCTTGATAGAAGGACTGAAGGAAGAGAAAGCTCAAGAAGATAATTACTTTTGTTTATGTATCTTTGATTTGTAATATCCGTGTGATAGAACATGAATATGTAATATTTCTTTTAAGTAATGTAATTTATTACTATTGAGAATTTGATGCGTATTATTAGACAAATGTATGTAACTTACAGGTGTTTTGGTGCATCTGAGTTTGTTCCAATCTAGGGGAGATTGCTGGGATCAAGAACGGATCAAGGAATATTGGAATCTTCTCAACCTCCTCAAGAAAATGGCTAAGTATGGAATACGAGCAAACTAGGCACTTCGAGCAAGCCTAACACTTGTTTAATCATGATATCTTACCTCGAGCAAGGATAATTAGAAATCTTATAAGTTTTGAGTTCGAGCAAACTACACTTCATCAAGCAAAGTTGTTCTTCAGTCGAACAAGGTTTGCTCCAGAGCAAATCCTTGACTTAACCAAGCTTAAACCAAGTAATTTGGTGGGTCGAGCAAGGTTTCAATAACAAAAGATCTCAAGAACACTTGTAGGAAGTCAAATGGAATTATACTAAGGACTTATACGAGCAAGGTTCAACCTCGAGCAAGCTACAGTGTCACCAGCATACCTAGTTTGCTAGAATAAGTTATCAACAAAAGTTTGAAGAGATCAAAAAGAACAAGTTTGCCCGTAGGATATTATCAAGAAAAGTTTGATATTATCATGAAGATTGAAGTCTTCTTGCAGAGTATTTTCTTAGGAAAATATTCTAAGTAAAGCTTGCTCGGAGAACTGTTCCAGCACACTAGTGGATTACAAGGTTTGCTCCACAAAGATAAAAGCTTACTCGAATACCTGTTTACACTTGTAATATCTTGAATACGTTTAAATACGTTATGTAACAATCATTAGGGTTTTCTAAATGGTGTCAGATGTGCCTATTTAAGAAAAGTATAGGTCACATTTATGAAGAGCGAAGAATAAGGTGATTGGCGGCCGATTAGACTTTCTGAGCTAACAGAATATACTTGTACGGAAAGTAGCCTCGCCTGATATTCCACCTAGAAACCCTAAAGCATTTCTTTTGTATTATGATTTAATATCAATGGAAATCTTTTTAGTGTCGTGTGTGTTTGTCATCTTCGTATTCTTGAAGCAAAAACCTTAATACTATTATTTATGCCTTTAGTATTCATTGGGTTTTCACGTAAGCATATTCGTAACCTCTTGTCAACAATTAAGTTGTTGGTTACGGGGTTGATAAAGTGATAAATCGATCCTGACAGTAATCTATTTTAAAACGAAAAATACAAAAAGAGTTTTCCCACGATTTTAAGTTATGTGTTTTTCAAAGGTAAAACACGTTAAAGTATTGGTTTTACCTTTTGATATTAATTATGGTTTGGAATGGTAAAATGGTAAAATTTTTCCATTTTTATTTAACCCATCACATTCGTTGCACTATTGTAATGAATGGAACACATTCCTTAATCTTAAATGACGAATGATGGTCATTTGATGCGCAACTGATAACGAATGGAACCCATTCTTTATTATGACATTCTCTTCTTCTGACCTGATAACAAATGAATATCAATAGTTATGAAGGGATAACAAATGACTAAAGAATAGATGATTATTCGTTAGTATTATAATGTATCTGTTGATTCGTTAGTTTTTATTAACAAATGAACCAACGGATGGGAGCTCATTCGTTAGTTTAAAACTAACGAATGGACTCATTCATGGCCATAGGTTTGTGTGCATACTTATAACGTATAAGAACCTAGATTGAACGAATCATATTTGTTCACATTGAAAACAGCAAAATACAAAAAGATACTCTGCTCAAATTTTTCCAAAAAGCCAAACCTTGTTAGAACAAGTTTTTGTTTCTTGAATCTTGTTCCTGAGGTATTTTCGAGTGCAATGATATAAGATTCATTAATTTTGAATAACAGTTGCTAGATCAATTAGGGCATGAACTAACCAGGTCATATTTAAGCCTAATTGATGATATATACATCAATGTTTAACCATTTAGATGATTAGGGTTGTTTAACGATACTAATACGATCCTTGCATTAAGCTTAATTGGATTTCAAACTACATGTTTGACTATCAGATGTTCAGTCCAATTTTGACTTTGACATTATGAAGTCAAATTGTCTATTCGTCCTTTCACATTCATTAGGTATAACGAATGGGAATCTCATCCGTGTATACTGATGACGAATGAGCTCATTCGTGTGTTTTGATAACGATTTCGATCATTCATGAAATTATATGAAGAATGCACTCATTCGTATATAATAAATAACGTATGTGATCATTCGTTAATCTTAACAAATGAGATCATTCGTTACAACTCCATACAACAAATGGAATCATTCGTTACCTAACATAAAACGAATGGACTCATTCGTTACTTAACATATAACGAATGAGAGTTGGTTTTTCAACAGATTATATAGTTTTCACGAAGTGTTGTGAAAAATTATAATCTTTAATGTATTATGATTGTTTTTCTAATGCTCTGGTTTTCACATAAATGGCAGATGAACTGATTGTTGATTCTCCAGCTCATGAGAATCCAGTAGCTCAAGTACAACAAGAACCACAAGTACAAGATCCACCCGCCGCTGAGGAGATTCAGGTTGCTGAATTACCGTACGACAAGAAGCACAGTATTTATGCGTTCTTGCTCGATGATTTTGTTGGACAAGACATATTCAGTGATGTGATTTCTTTCCTCCGTCCCTTAAGGATTCAGTATGCCATATCTGTAGACGTTCCTGTACATTTTAGCATTATCCGCCTGTTCTAGGATAGTGCTAAATATGTTGATGCCGAGAAGCATATCAAAGCAGAAATTTAGAACAAGAAATTCATTATCGATGTGGACGTGATACGCAAGGTAGTACGGTTTCCTAATATCGTAGATGATCCATATAAGTTTGATAAAGCGTTGATTAGAAGCTTATTCCAAAGGTTAAACTACAAGGGCGAGCTGGACAAATAACAGTTTAACAAGGAACATCTCTGTGAACAATATACGTACCTGTTACATGTAAATATTCACTGCCTTGGGGGAAGAAAGGGTGGATATGATGGATTCAGAATTATGTTGCAATCTGCTTTTGTGGCTCTCGTTCTCAACAAGCCATTCAACTTTTCGGAGTTGGTTTTTTATCATATGAAAGTGAAATGCACCAGACGCCACCGCAAGAACAAATTTCATTTGTATCTAAGGTTCTTGCAGTTAAATATTGATCATTTAGAGCCTGATTTGGTACGTGATCCAAAGTTAGTTGATGATGTAATCGTCTTGGAGCATATGTCTGGGGAAACTATGAAACAGCTGAAGATATATCGTAACCAAACACCAGAGAACAGACCCCGGTACAAGAGAATAATATGTCACTTGACGAGCCCTAATTATGAATGTCCACCTAATGATCGTTGAATTCATAACGATTTAGATTTGGAACGTGAAGGTGGACCAAGTGAGAACAATGATGGTGGAGATGGTGATGATCGAGGAAATGATGGGAATATGGGTGTAGCAGCTTGTGATGAGGCTGCTTTACGCAAAATAAAGGACAAAGAAACGATGACATACAAGCCTAAGAAGATGAGAACCCGTAGAGGTGGTGGAATGGAGATTGGTCCGTTTGTACCAAGGTCGTTTGTTCCACAACTAGCACCGGTTTCTACTAATGTTGTTAGTACCCAGGATGTTACTCTAATGACAACGGCGTCGTCTAGTCCGAAGTTTTCATCTATTCCACAAACGATGTTATCTCCGATGCCGACATATCCTATTACTAATGTAGCTACAATTCCGTCACCGACACCGATGACTATGAAACCAACGGGCTTCTCATACATGTTATTTAATCGTCCTCAAGGTCCTGTGCAGCCGATTCCTCCGTCATTTCACACTCCGACTGTTCCTCAATAAATGAACATGTTGTTGAGCTTGATACGTTTTCAGGAAAGTCAGATGCCCGATAACCACCAATTTCAAGATCAAATGCGGTTAGATCAACGGATTATGGTTAGCCACATCTCATATTGTCAACTTGAGGATCGTGAGCTACTAGCCATTGTTACTTCTCAGGGGGGGAGAAGTTGAAAGAACAACAAGACATCATCCTTCAGCTTGCTTGCAAACACGATATGTTGAAAAAGCTTAAAGGTAATGATGACGACAAAGACCCTGATGTAGGAACTGGTGGTGGTGAGATGAAACTAAAGACCGGTGTGTCTGGTAGTTCTGTTGGAGTTGAAGCTGATGGTGGTGATAAGCAGTTAGTGGTGTATCGTGACACTACTAATGTGCAACCTATTGAGTTTGTAAAGGCCGATACGGTCTTTTTTATGGATAACGAGAAAGGAGTGGTTATAAGCATGGTTAACGCCGACGAGATCGAGGAAGGTGAATTCATTTATCAACGTTTAACCAGATTTCAGATCGCTTTACTACTTGGTTTACCGATGAGGAGTTGGACAGATTGGAGAATGAGAAGGACGTTGAAGTGATTGATGATGATAAAGTCAGGTTTGATACGAGTATCCCATCTCGGGATACATTGTTTAATTATGACGAGGTAGAGGTGGAAGACGTGACAGCTGAGGAGTATCATGATCTGTACACGCGTATTAATACCGATAAAGGTATTCCATTCTTTACTACTGAACATGTGCAAGCGGCTGAAGAACGTTTGAGAAAGAAGAAAAAAAAGATAAACTAAGTGAATCAGGATCGGGTTCGAAGGATCCAGGATATGAAGGGATGTTTGGACATAATAAGGTTCGATTCTCGAAACTTATTGATGTATTAGGCTATACGGAGCAGGAGGACGATAGGTAGATCAAAGCTCATGCAACTGCTCACCAAATGACTACATTTAATGCTTTGAAGACTGTCAAATGTGATATCATCTCTTGGCTCTATGACTCTGAGCTTATGGTATGCATCATCAAGTGGGAAAACGGTGTACAATATTATCAACATATTTCCGATGTTCTTACTTTGCCGAGGTGGGACGTGCGTTCATCGAAAAATAGGATGTTCGTCAATTGTGGTAAAAGCAAGATGGCGGATTGGTTCTATCGACAGTTATTGTTTGAGGTACGTCACGGTTTCAAATTCTTTAAACCTCAGGTCCCGACGCGTAAATATATTGATGAGATAGATCCAAGGAACGGTTGGAGGAAACACGTGTTAAAGGTAAAGCCGTCGTGGACATTGAAACGAGTGCATGTAAAGACGTTTCCCAAAATTCTTTATAAGACTCTTAATTGGTGGTATTACGACAACTGCACCATAGAAGCCGTAATCGTACTTTGTACGGGTTTGAAGACAGATTTCATTCGAGTGATCAACCTGATGTGGTTGGTCAACTTATCATAATCGGATAATGCTTTATTCAACAACGAGATCTGACGGGCTTACATGAAGGATTACGATCTTGCTATGCAATATCAACACGTGGTGCGTGTTTGCCATGCGTTTGGAGCTCATACTTGTGTTGATTGGAAGACAAAGAGCACGAGACGAGGGGGAGTTTGATAGTGCATGGTTTTGTCATCTCAGTCTTTGTTTATCTATCGTAATTATTTATTATTAATGTAAATGGCATTTTGGTAATTGTGTATGCAATTCGTTATGTATTAAGACCATTCGTTATATTATGTATAACGAATGTGTCCATCCGTTAATGTTAAGGGTCATTTGTTATGGGATGTATAACGAATGAGCCCATTCGTTAAAGTAATAGTCCATTCATTAAGGATGTTTAACGAATGAGTCATTCGTTGTACTTTAAGTTAGTAATAGGGAATGATGACGAATGGTCCCCATTCGTTATGAGATGTATAACGAATGGGGTCTTCTTCTATATATACCTTGTACATGTTCATAACTTATCAAGTGTGTTTATTATTATTCTCAGATCTCGTTACTCTGCCCAATTGTTAGGTAGAATTTAATATAAAAGTACTTTTTCATAAATGTTCGGATAAATGTGAGAAAGTCTGACACTATAACTGGTGTTTTTCATAACATAATAGAAATCCATAGTTGTCTTATTGATAAGGTTCAGGGGTCTAGTTCGGGTTTTCTTTAAGTGACTATTTTATTATCTCAGTTCCATAACAAAACATCTTCCGATTAATTTACAACTGATACATTAGGGATTCTAGCCTAGGTGGTTTCTCATTGTCATTTGATTAAGTCTTATTAAATCATCTTTTGTTTATTTAACTTTGCTTATTATTAGTTTAAACTTAGTTTTTAGTAGAACTCTCTCTTTAAATAATATAAATAAAATACTTGTAACATCCTAAAATTTATATTAATAAATAAAAAGAAATTATGTTTGTTTATTGTGTGTTAATATTTAGTTAAAATTAAATATAAAGAAGAGTATGGACTTGGGTGGTGAAAGATGGAATAAGGGATGGGATGGGCCTTTGATCCATGGGCTTAAGAGAGTATAAATACTCTCTTAAACCTCTCTAAAACCCTCATTCATTTCCATCTTATTCTCTACACACTCAAAACACACACACATAAACTCTCTCATACGGCCGTGAGCTAAGGAGGGAAATCCAAGACCAAAACCAAGCCAAATATTGATAGATATTGGATATTTAAGCAAGATACAAGATTAAAGTTCATAACCAAGCTAGACCGTAACCTAAAACGAGTAAAGGTACGTTATTTATCTTTAAAGGTATGTTTTTATGAACGGTTTGCCATGAAACTTAACCCTATAGTAGATCGGGCCTAGATAAACCATAAAGTTACAAACTTGATGTTTAAAATGGACTTAACGAACTCATGGTTATAAACGGCTCATAAAAGAAACCCTTCTCTTGAACGTTTTAAGCCATAAAGGTTCAAGCTTTATGGTAGCACGGGTCAAGTTTTGGCCGAAAACGTTAGGGAAATGTTTATGGGTTAATACCGAACCATAATAAAGTTAAGGTCATGATATAATAATAATAATAATAGTGATAAACGAACCAGAAAGCTTCAGCACATTCGATTGCAATAAAAGAATACATTGGTCTATTTTAATTACATTGATAAATTCACGTACATTGACATGCTCGATTACATGCGTGGGATCGCATACAAAGCATGTACTCGATTACATGTTTATACTCGATTGCAAAGGGCATATTCGATTACATGTGTGGGATCGCATACAAATCATGTACTTGATTACATGTTTATACTTGATTGCAAAGGGCATATTCGATTACATGGTGACGTTCGATTACAAGGTGAACTCGAATACAATTTAAAATTTTGCATACATGTATAAGTTCGAATACAATTTCATGACTCGCATACATGCTCACATTCGAATACAATAGCATGATTCGAACACATAGATAGATTTGCATACATGACCCTATTTGAATACAATTGTAAGACTCGAATACAATTAATGAACTTGCATACAATACGTAACTCGATTACATGTACATTCGATTACAACATGAAACTCGCATACAATCATGAGACACGAATACACCTGCATGCTCGCATACCAAGTATGACTCGATTACAATAGGCAACTCGCATACAATATACTTACTCGAATACATGGGGACTCGATTACCTATATGCATATACGATTACATCTATACATTCGAATACACCACCATATTCGAATGCATAGTGTGCCGATGTGTATACATGCCCTTAGAATCCATTTATTTTGAATACCAACTTATATACATAGAGGAAAGAAAGAAAGGAACTCATTGTATTCGAATACAAAGTGTTTGAATACATTAGTGTTTAAGGATAAAATATTCTAAGTAAATTGTATCCTAAAACAAGGCCATTAGAATAGACCAGACTTAGCCATTTTGGCTGAAACATTAATAATGTGAATAGGATGTATATTGATACATATAATTAATGTACAGTCAGCAGAGCTTAGTTACAAAAGGGATTAACGATTAACGGAGAACGTAACATAATCCAGGTGAGTTTCTAGCCCCATTCCTTGTTATGTTTCCGGGGCTGTGTGCATACTCGATGTGATTAGTTAATACACTTACCTTAAGTGGTAAGTGTGTGCCTTATATAATTGATGAATGAATGAATGTCTTACGGCGCGTGAACGATCTTCGGATATTGCATGTACCATCATGTGACAGATTAGAGATATGATTGTTATATATGATGTATGAATGATGTATGTACGTGTAAAAGTATGTAATGAAATGAGCATGCATCAAGGTATGATTAATTATAAGGAAAGGTATGGAAGGAATGATTAAAAAGAGAATAGACCCTAATAATATCTGTGAATGAAGGGAACGGACCCTAATAATATCTGCGAATGTAGGGAACAGACCCTAATAATATCTGCGAATGTAGGGAACAGACCCTAATAATATCTGCGAAGGTTATAGGACGAGATATATGTATATGTATATGTGTATGTATAAAAGGAAAGAATGAAAGTATGATTGTATATAGGTAAAGGACTATGTAATGATAGTCATTTGAACACTATGTATGTATATGTACATTCGGGTGCGTATATAAGAATGTGTATGGAAGTATTATATGCTACTTGTATTAACTAGAACTCACTCAGCGTAGCTGACTTTTAGTATGCACGCAGGTGAGTAGGATGATGCAGCTCGCTTGATGAGGACACATGGCATGGAATTGAAGACACTGGCATCTCAAGAAAATGTTATGATGTTTTAAAGACTAAGTTTTATTTTCAAATGACTATGAATGTTTGTTAAAAGACAAGATTTGAATGTTATGTAATATATAATGGCTGAAGTTTTTATATTCCGCGAAAGTTTTAATTAACTCTGATATTTAGAACTGTGTTTATGAGTAAATCCAACGTCCAAAGTAGGGCACCGGCCGTAACGGGGCCTTACAGTACTCGTTAGTTAGTTGAGTCTAATTAGTTAGTTTACATAGGCATGGGGGTACCATTATTCGGACTTACTTAGTGTACTAAAGTCGACCGGTACACTTGCCGGTTAGCAGTTTTAGTTAAGTTTAATAACCTAGAATTATTACTTAGTGTCTAGATTAGCATATTTTTAGTTAATAAATTTGTAACTACCTTTTAGAACATCAGTTGGTGGATGGATTGGATGGATCGATCGACAGATAGATGGATGGATGGATGGAGAGAGATAGATGGACGGATGGATGGATAGACAAACATGAAACAAATGTATAATAAAAGTATGAAAACTCAATAAATACAACGGTTAAACAACCATGCTCAGATAAAAATAACATGTTTAAAATAGTAAAATGCTTAATAAATACATTTTCCAAACCCAGTCCCAAGGTAATAAGAACACCAAAAACAAACTTTAAGATCGTCCGACGCTTTCTTCCATATTATGTTGACGTCCACCCTCAACCATGTTCCTTTATCAATTTCTTTCTCGAGGAAGGACAATTTCTTGTCTGTTAATTGATGAAGTGTATGGTTGAACATCACCGTCATGGAGGTATCAGACTCAAACATAGTTAGTTTACAATCGTTACAAGTCCCTAGGAAAGAGACTTGTTGACCCCTATCATCCACATGTACATGTACCGTAAAGGTAGTTATTCCTGTATTAGGGCTGATATTGGTATTTCTTCTAAAGTGTGCACCAATAGGCACATATCCTTCTATATGAATCGTCTTGTTCTTCGTTCTTCGGTACCTTAAGTCCCCTTGAAGAACATTTGCCCGTGTAACGGACACTTTTGGCGTAGTTGCACCCAAATTTATAGATAACCACGCAAACGCCAACCACGAACGCATAAATCAAGACGATGCGTACAATCGTACGGACTAGTCTGTTTCTTCCCTGTAACAAATTTAAAACATTAGAAAAGATAAACGGGCACTAACGAACACCTCAATGAATGTTCATGGACACAATCGAACGGACATGCCCATTTTTCGTGTTGGGCTCAAGTCCCAGGCCCAACCCCTATTAGGGCCATGAAATTTTGGAAAAACTTTTTATATATGTGGTTGCAATAGAGGGATAAAATCATACCTAGTTCTAGTCTTCTATTGGAGATTGGTAGATTGATTCATGTTTATTAGTGTTGCAATATTCGAAATTGATAAGAAATTGACAAATTTAGGCTCAATTTTATGTTTATTTTGACAACGTTTCATTTTCGTCATCGACGCATTTCACATACTAGGGTGTGTGTTGACAACAATTTCATCAAATTTAACACCTGATTTTTATTAATTTAAAAATGACTGTTTCATACATATTATGAGGATATGAAGTTTATATAAAAATGTCCTAATTTATACTTTATAAAGTTGAGTTATTAATTGATAATAACCATTGGTGTAAACACGTCAAACTTATTACGGTTTGTTGTAGTGTCACCGGAAAAGGATTAAAAGTCACCATCTCCGTAAAAAACATTTTCACTCAAAACTTGCAGGGAAAAACGATTAGCAGGTTGCTTAAGTGTGTTGCATGTTGCCACCACCCCGAACTACTCTCTGTCGAACCATCTTTAGCCGACCATGGAACCTCTACCGGCCACCACCCCCGACTGTCACAAAACGAAATCCACCTCCTTCTCAACCATTCTCGCCTAGCCTTTACCTAGGCCTTATGAGTAAAGATTTTTCCTTAAACATAAACATATTGATGTTGCGGTTGAAAATAATAAACAGCCACCACACACTTCTTTGAGTTTATGATCTTACTCTACTAATAAAACAATACAAGATATTTACATGACCTTTAACTAGCATGTTTACATGGAATTTCAAGTCATTCAGATTTTATCATAATAGAATTGCGACATAATTCACTAATTTTTTTTATTTTTTTTATTTTATTTTTTTTTAAATCCCTCAATTATTATAAAAATAAAAGGATCCAATTACAATAAAGAGACAGGTAAGCGGGCAACAAGCTGCGTCGCCACCCCCTTTAATTCACTAATTGATATTTTCTAGAATCATAACCTCACTAATTAGTATTTTCTATAATTATAACCAACAATTTCCTTTCTAATGATTTAAATAATCGATTTTGGCCACAATTAATTATTTATAACTAATTTTGTGTTCCTTTTTTTAGTATTACTATTATTTTAGCAATTCAATATTTAGTATAACAGTTTTTCATTCTACTATTTATACATATAACAGTTCTTATGATATCTACATATATATAACGTTTAAAATATTTTCCACTTGTGTGTAACATGGGTCAGTGTCATAGTTTCAAAATAAAGTAAATGAGTTGATATGTTGTATGTCAAGTGTTTCTTACATTAACTAGGGTGCAAACGAGCCAAGCTACTCGAGATCGGCTCGTTAAAAAGCTCGATTAAGCCGGGCTTAATCAAGCCCGAACCCAAACCCGAGCTCGAGCATAAAATTAAACTCGTTTAATAAACGAGCCCCAGCTTCACTTATCGAGTTTGAGCCGACTCGCGAGCCTACACGAGCGTGTCATTTTATAAGGTTTTAAGATATATATATATATATATATATATATATATATATATATATATATATATATATAATTATTAATTAATATATATAATGTTATGAACAAAATAAATAAAAATAACTAAACAAAATATATTTTTGTATATATAAAATTATTAAAAAAATATATAAAGAATTTATAATTATATAAAAAATGATAAATAGTAAACGAGTCGAGCCCGAGCCGAGCTTGAGTTCTGAAAAATTACGCCCGAGCTAAGCTAGAGCTTTGAAAATAGAGCTTAATCTCGAGCTATATATAAGTTAAACGAGTCGAGCTTGGCTCGGCTCGTTTGCAACCCTACAATTAACTAAACTAATGAACTGTTGGAATGTAAACGTTTCATTATGTTATATAATAAATACTTCTATGCAAAATACATTGGTTTTAAACGTTCATGTTTTGCTACGTTCGCAAAACTATTTATGTTGTTTATTATTATCATATTTTTCTAAATTCTATAAGAGTTTTTAAGTTTGTGATTTAGGTTCTTTTGTTTTTCATGGCCAAGGTTTTTATTTATATTCTCGGGGCCAGCCCTGTTCGTATTTGTTTATTTAGCTAACATGACAAGCTGCCTTTATATGGGTCAACTCAAACCCGATCCGTTTATTAAATGGTTTGTGTTAGTCGGCCCGAACGCGACGCTTTTTTTAAACGGGTAGTGTTTTTCGGCCCAAAACCTATCTTTTTTTTGTTTCAGGTTCGGGTCGTGTCATTCCTAGTTTATACCCAACCTATCAACTTACCATGGTGGTAGTAACACTGGCATGACTACTCTCGGAATTAGTTGAGGTCTCGTTTGGGATCTCCTGGTTTTGGCTGGCCATATCCGTAGTCCTCTCGACCTGCAAAAACATATGAGCCACCCATAATAAACCATGATATAAATTTGGGTATAAATTTACAGTGGTGGTGGATTGCATGTTAAATTAAGATCTGGGTGGGTGTCCCATGGATGTATTAAAGTAGTTGACGAGGTACGATGCAAACGTCATTTTCCGCGTCAAATGTTCTGGTTTCAAAGACAATTAATTCACTAAAACTTAAATCACTTTGAATTAGATTTTTCTTGAATTAATTAACATTTTTTTCTCATTAGATCAGACAAAGTTAAAAACTAATTCACTTTTATTTCTGTTACTAGTATTTACACCCCCGCGTTGCGGCGGAGGTGTAAAACCTTGTATTTACATATTCACTTCACTCGAAAGCATGAAGTTATCACCACCACCGTCTTCGTTCGCCGTCCCCTCTCCCGCAGTCAGTAACTTACGTAAACCATTAAGAAAACTAGACAAAAAGTACGACGTAAAAATGTTGAACCGCACACTATCAATATGAAACATAGACACCCAACTACTTCAATTCCTTGTTCAATATATTCAGCTCTAAAATTGCAATCTGATTCAAAGAAATTCACCAAACAAGAACCATAACGCATGCAAACAATAAACCAACTGAATGTTACGTACCAATAATACTTAATTACATAGAAAGACCG
Source organism: Bidens hawaiensis (assembly GCF_021521415.1). Lineage (NCBI taxonomy): Eukaryota > Viridiplantae > Streptophyta > Magnoliopsida > Asterales > Asteraceae > Bidens > Bidens hawaiensis. Next base: position 36,575 of record NW_027503445.1, read on the forward strand.
AAACCCTCAAAATAAAAACCCTAAACATCTCTCACCAACAACACGCACGCTTAAGAAATATGCGAATCCAACAAAAAGAAAATGAGACGCCATTGAAAACTCAAATAGAATCGAAGTACCTTTAAAGTCCATAGGCGAGAAAAGTCGTGCGCCAGAGATTGATTATACGCTAACTTGTTGGTATAACATGAAATTTCTCACTAATAATAATAATAATAATAATAACAATAATAATAATAATAATAATAATAATAATAATAATAATAAAGAAAAGGCCGAATGCATATATAATTGTCTGTTTGATCAATTGAAAAGTGCATGCATTAAATGAAACTTGATCTCTCTTAAATAGACGATCAGGAATAACAAACTAGCGTGCAACCTAAACAACTTTTGGCAACTTAATTTTAAAAGAATTTAAACTTCATGCAGATAAATAGGAACAGTGTAGAGAGCTGGTATTAGTTATTGAGGATTATATTGAGTTTCTGACAAAATAGGAACAGTACGTGTAGAGAGTTTCACGAAGCAATTCAAACAAGAACACAAATATATATGATTACTAGCTCCATGATTACTTTCAAATATCAAAGATGAACATGAACTGATTATTCTGATTTAATGAATGGCAACACTAATAAGCTTTCTTATTACTTTTATAACACTTATTTTGACATGTATATATATTAACGTCATAGATGTGAGAATCAAGTAAAGTAATTATGTATACAAGTATAGTAATTATCAGAGTAATTACATAATTAATCTATGATAATAATTACTCTACTTGATTCTCACGTTTAGTACGTTAATTTCATTTGTACGTTAACATTCCCCTATATATATATATATATATATATAGAAAGGGTTCAAATAAGAATAAGGAGTTTCCTAAGGATTGTGAGAACCAACAAATTTTTGACACTTGGCATTACAAATGATGGTGAAAGAACAATTCTAGGAAACTATGTCGGTTATAATGATGAAAGAGTATTCTAGGAAACTATGTCGGTTATTGGTAATTTTAAATCTCAACCATTGATTAACATGATCTAATGGCTATGATTTATTCTTAGTCTTCCTAGAAAACTACTTATTTTTAGGATAACCCTCCCCTATATATATATATATATATATACACTACTGTTGATTTATGTCGTGTGTTAAATGTCAGTGTTGTAAAGTTGAATGCCAAGTAGACTAATAGCACCAACTTTAAAAACATGGATGGTAAATCAAGAACTAAAAGCGAGTTAATCAATTAATTTTTGTCACTGACCATGATACAAAGATGCGAAGTTCATATCAGAAAGTGCATTCAATACTAAAACATGCATGGGAATAGGATATTTATGTCTTAACATATTTATTGTTGACATGAACTTATATATTTCTTGTGTATAGACAGACATGTTTAAACTTGCCTTTAACTAATCTTTTTTGTTATCCAAAACCATGTATACTCGGTTGCCAAGCTTATAATATCCTTTTATTTTCTTTCACAAAAGTTCATATCTAACAAGTTGGTATACTCATGAACTTGATATGGTGTAGTTTGCTTTTGGGTGACAAGTTTAGCATAAACACAACAAATTTAAAAATAAGTTTAAGAGTGATTAGCTGACTTAGTTATGAGGATGAATTACTTGCTTTAGATTGAAAACTAGTACCAGGAACGATGCGTTCGGTTCATGGGAAGAGACCAAAGAGATTTTCGGGTCTAATAATTACACTACAACAAATCAGACCTATCCTGATAACTATTTCTGAACTTTTCCCGACAACATGTTGTCGAGATAAATTTTAACATTATTTTATTCATTTTACTATTCCGACGACATGTTGTCAGGATAGAGTTTAAAATTATTTCATTCAGCTGCATTTTTTTCGCTATTTTTTCAGATTTCGACTTGTTTTTCAGCTAATTCCAAAACACCAAAATCAAAATCCATAATACACAATTAATAACTTAAATTATCCTACATCAAACATACCAAACATACGACATTTGACCCGTCAATTTGTTCAAAAACAAAAAAAAGAGTTATCCAAATGAAACACAACTAAAATGTCATTGTCCTTGTTTAATCGTCACTTTCATCTTCGCTTTCGTAAGGTCGATGTTGCCATTGTTTCTTGGCATCTTCAAGCTTTTTGTCAAACTCTTGTGACATTTTGCAAACATCTCTTGCATTTGGCTTTGTTGTTGTTGAAGTTCGGCTTTTAAACTTTCTTGCCAATCTTGTTGTGATGGTCCGGAGGAAGATCCAAATTTAGGTGCAACAGGTGGTGCCGCCTTTCTTGCAATTTGTCCAATTCCCCGTAGATGCCCGTGTGATTCACCGAAAACATTTCGAAAAACTTCCGAATCGCAATAATCATCGGATACATCTTCAATTCTTGTTCTTTCCACTTTAAGTCGTTCCTAAAAAAAATAAACGTAATATATGCTTATTTTGGCCCGAACACAATTTAATTGACCAAAATATACAAGTTTTGGTAGAAATGGGTAATTTTGACCCATTTAAACCAAAACTTGCATATTTTGAGTTATTTAAAGTGTGTAATGCTCGTTTTGTCCGGAACACACTTTAGTTGACCACAATATATATGTTTTGGTTGAAACGGGTAATTTGACCCATTTGAACCAAAACTCTCATATTTTGAGTTATTTAAAGTGTGTTATGCTCGTTTTGGCCCGAACACACTTTAGTTGACCAAAATATATAAGTTTTGATTAAAATGGGTAATTTTGATCCATTTGAACAAAAATTCGCATATTTTGAGTTATTTAAAGTGTGTTATGCTCGTTTTGGCCCGAACACACTTTAATTGACCAAAATATATAAGTTTTGGTTGAAATGGGCAATTTTGACCAAAATAAATACAAGTGGGTCCAAATCACTTACAAAGTCTAATCGTGCCGCTTCGTTGACCCATTCACCATCCTTTGTGTGGGTATCCTCAAAACCCTCAATAGAACTTGTTGGTTCTTTGCTTTCGGTCTATATATATTGAAAAAATTAATACTAACCCTTTTAGCATGCGATTAAATTAGTATGTCTTTGTATAATAGTAGCATTGTTCTTACCTGCACCCATCGCTTCTGTGTGTAAGATTGACCCTCGCGGCAACTCACATAATGGTGTTTATGTCGGTTTCTCTTATTTGCTTTACATCGGTTTAGGTATATCTACAATGATACACATATTAAAAAGTTAGCAAATTAAAAATATAGTCAATTTTAAGATATAATGTATTTAAGTGAAACATATAACTTACATGACTCACATCTCGAAGGGACCTTACGTGGGTCCTTGCGAGGTGGTCGATTACCACCATCTCCCCCGTGTGCTCGGGCCACATCTGCCATTCCAGCAAAAAAAACTCGTTAAATAGTGTATATTACAGATTAGCAAATTACAAAGCCTCCACATGTATGCATCTAAAAAGTAGTATAAAACATAAATTTTCTACTCTACCTACCCAGATTCAAGGTTGTAAAACCAAACCCTACTGACCCAGATTCATATTTTATTCTAATATTAGTAGTATAAAAACATAAATTTTGTAGGTATACAACATACTTGACACACTAACTGTCGGTGATTACACTGTGTATTTAAAACAGAGGCTAAAACTGAATAAATGTTTGTCAGGTCGGTTTCTTAGGCCGAACCCGGATGTTGTTCAGTCCTAACGAGAACAATAGTACCATAAAAATTATATATTTAAAAGTATTTAGCTGGTTAGAATCAGTGAGCATTTAGTTGGTTAGAATCAGTGCAATCGGGTGTTGTGCATACCTGACCAAACCAAAAAGAGGCAGAAGAATTGGAACTAGAGTGCAATCGGGTGGATTTAGGCTGTGTGGCTCTTTCCGGTGGCGCAGGTGGACACGGCGTCAGGTGAAATCGGAGGTAGAACACGGCGTCAGGTGCAATCGGAGGTAGAACACGGCGTCGATTAACCCCGTGGCAGAGGTGGACGGGCTGCCGGGCTCTTTCCGGTAGCGCAGGTGGACGGCGGCAGGGGTTGTTCGGAGGTAGAACACGTCGTCAGTTAACCCAGTGGCAGAGGTGGACGGCGGTCGATTGATCCGGTGCGGAGGTGTAAGGCGTTCTGGTTATGATATTTTGTTATATGAGAGAATAAGATGGGTTTTTATTATTTATATCTAGATTATCCTATCCCGACAACACGTAGTCGGGATTTGTTATGAATTTTTTTATTTTTCTTTTAATTTTAATAATGACGTCATTTGTCCATCCTATCTTAACGACATGTTGTCGGGATATGACTCCTAAAAATAATAGAGGGTATATTTCATTAAGGCGGGTAACTTGAATTATCTTCCAAACATTTCAACAATAGTTTATCCCGACGACATGTTGTCGGGAAATGTCATATGTTTTTTTTTTTGTTTTTTTTATTGTTATATATGTTGCGTACATTATAGATACATACATAGATGGTTACATCAAATAATGCATTACGTATACAATATATTTATATTGTTCACATGGTTTCAATAGTATGATTAAGCTATTATATATTATTACTTAAGTTGAATGTATTTTCCTGTAATTTTTAAGATAATGTCATAATTAGATTTTTGACATGTGAGTCGGTGATGTGTCTCTAAGCTTTAAAAAAAATATAGAGAAAGAAGATGATAATTTGACTTTGTCTTAAATATGTCATAATTTAAAGGGTGATTTGTTAAAAAGAATAATTTAATTACTCTCACGAGTTTGGAAAGTTCATTTCACTATGATCCTCTAGAATGGTTGACCAGGTATGTTTCCTTTGACCCGGCCCATTTTTTTACCCAGTAAATTTTGTGCCCTCGTAGAGAATTTCTGGATCCGCCTCTGTATGTATGTATGTATGTATGTATGTATGTATGCATGTATGTAACAATCTCTATGTATGTATGTATCTAACATCTCTATGTATGTATGTATGTATGTATGTATGTAACCATCTCTATGTATGAATGTATGTATGTATGTATGTATGTAACCATCTCTATGTATGTATGTATGTATGTATGTATGTAACCATCCTTATGTATGTATGTAACCATCTCTATGTATGTATGTATGTATGTATGTATGTATGTATGCATGTATGTATGTAACCATCTCTATGTATGTATGTATGTAACAATCCCCATGTATGTATGCAACCATATTTAAAATGATTTTAAAGAAAAGAAAAAATAAAATATAAAGTCTATCCCGACAATATGTCGTTGGGATAGGGTAGTTAATTTTTTATTATTTTATTCTAATTTAAGATGATTTTAAAGAAAAGAAAAATAAAATATAAAGTCTCTATCCCGACAATATGTCGTTGGAATAGCATAGTTAATTTTTTATTATTTTATTCTAATTTAATATGACATTAAAGAAAATGGAAAATAAAATATAAACACTCTATCCCGACAACATGTCGTTGGGATTGGGTAGTTACTTTTTTATTATTTGATTCTAATTTAAGATGATTTTAAAGAAAAGGAAAAATAAAATATAAACACTCTATCCCGACAACATGTCGTCGGCAAAAGAATCGAATCAAAATTTGGTTTGGTCAAAGTTGGTCTCGCGAATTAATGATTGACACTTGTAACGAATTCTGGGATTTTCTATCCCGACAACATGTCGTCGGGATAGGTTTCGTCGCAAAAAGACCAAATTCTTGTAGTATAACGGACCTTAGGGTGTCTCGGGTCGGGTTTGGAGCTATAACCGATGGTGAGTGGTGTTTTGCGGTGGTGTGTGAGAGAACCGAGAGGAGTGAGTGAGAGAGAGAACCTTGAAACAAATGTTAATTTATCTTATAGGTGAAGTGTGGCTGGTTATCTTGAGTTGGTGTTAGTTTATATCTGAAGAAACACTAACCGGACCCCGGGCAGATTACTGGTAACCTGGGGGTTAGATAGATGTTTCCCACGAGGGGTTAGACCCAGAGAAGATGGTTCTTCTGATAACCTGCAAAACAGACACCGTGAGCTTGTCACTGAGAAGGGGGGGTTCCTCCTTGTGACCACCCTCCGGCGTGAGAATCAGACTAGATTGCTCTTTAAATATAAATGTATATTAAGAGATTGCTAGAGCAGATATCAGGTATAATATGATGATACAAGATAAGATGAGATGGTCATACCATTTGTGGTATTTATAGCCGAAGGTAGGTTTCCAAGGAGGTGTGGCCGGCTGCAACAGTGTTCCTGTTCCACCAAAAGTGGCCTACGCACGTGCCCTGCTGGTAGTTGGTGGGTAGGCAGCGGCTCATAGTGACCAGGCCTGCTGTGTACTATTCCTTTTCCACCAACTGCCGGCTATGCACGTGGTATGGCAGTAGTTGGTGAGTAGGCAGCGGCTAATAGTGACATACAGTACAGGAGCATGCTGCTCGCCATACTGTTGTCAATAAGCTGTCGTATCTTTAGTCAGATCTTTTTCCCATACCTCGTCAGGTACAGTACAGAAGATCTTCCCGTATCGTACGGACTGGCTTATTTGGGCGGGAGTATTCCCCCTCCCGCCCTTGTGCGGGATTGTTCCCGGCTTCGCTCATTCCTTCAGGTGACACTGAGTGATTGAGAGCTAAGTGCCTTGTGCGTGTAGCCTTGCTGCGCGGGTGGCCTTCCCTGATGGCTTGTATCCGAGGCTGCGGGACAGGCGGAGTCCTTCACCATTGGGAGGCATTTCCTGCGGGAACAGCTTGCGTACTGCGCGTAAGGACGTCACGTCTCTGAGCATGGTTGCTCCTGCGGATCCAGTTGGTTTCTGCGCAGACGTCCCTGTTCAAGGTGAGTCTTGCGGGTCCAACTGGGCTCTGCTGGGACCTACCTCTTCAAGTACCCCCAGTCCAATGTTCTTCTCATGCGTGTTTAATAAATTGAGGTGAACTTTTGGACTTAAGCAAAGGGTTTTGAAAAGTGTTTTTTAAGGTTTTCCATGGGGATTCTTCCCGCGGAAGTCCTTGTCACTTGCAGAAATTCCCGAGTTTCCTGCTTGGTCTTTGGGTATGATGCGGGTAGGTCTGTAACCTCCTCGCAAGTCAGGAGCGTTGAGTCCCACTTGTGTGGATTCTCCATGAGGTTTTGGTAGTTTTGAACATAGTGATCAATTATGTTAAAACCACCAATTCCATCCTGGAGCTTCAATCAACGTAGTTCTCGACGTTCCCGCTATGTGGGGATGTTATTTCCGTTTCCGCAAGCATTGCCCAGAAGATCCTTCTTGGTTTCAATTCCCAGCGGAGCGCTAGGTATGTGAAGGGTTTTGCCTTAACACTGTACCAGCGCTCGTCTTACGGTTACTTTACTTCCAAGGTATTTCTGGCGTCAATTCCCTGCGGGTGCTAGGTATGTGAAGGGTTTTGCCTTGACACTGTACCCGCACCCGTCTTATAGTTACTTGGTTGCCGAGGTATACTTGGCTTCAATTCCCTGCGGGTGCTAGGTATGTGAAGGGTTTTGCCTTAACACTGTACCCGCATCCGTCTTACGGTTACTTGTTTGCCAAGGTTTTCTTGGCTTCAATTCCCTGCGGGTGCTAGGTATGTGAAGGGTTTTGCCTTGACACTGTACCCGCATCCGTCTTACGGTTACTTGGTTGCCAAGTTATTCTTGGCTTCAATTCCCTGCGGGTGCTAGGTATGTGAAGGGTTTTGCCTTAACACTGTACTCGCATCCGTCTTACGGTTACTTGTTTGCCAAGGTTTTCTTGGCTTCAATTCCCTGCGGGTGCTAGGTATGTGAAGGGTTTTGCCTTGACACTGTACCCGCATCCGTCTTACGGTTACTTGGTTGCCAAGTTATTCTTGGCTTCAATTCCCTGCGGGTGCTAGGTATGTGAAGGGTTTTGCCTTAACACTGTACCCGCATCCGTCTGACGGTTACTTGTTTGCCAAGGTAAGGGGTATTTTCCCGCTTACTTTTGAATCTTTTTGAATTTTGAATTTTGAAATTCGAAGAGTTGGTGAAAGGATAAGAACAGTCCAAACCTCTGAAACGTCGTGCGACGGTTTCTTCTGACTGTGTCAGGACGTGCAGGAAGTTATGGTGACGTGACAGTACATGGTCATTCCAGACGCTTTTTCAGGCGCGTGGGCACGATTTTTCGGGCGCGTGGCCGCGAAATTAA
>NW_027503446.1:0-36351 GCF_021521415.1 Bidens hawaiensis
GAAAAGGTCGAAGCCATTATCAAAATGGAATCACCTACTACCATCAAGCAAGCTCAGACACTGAATGAACGCCTAGTCGCACTTAACCGCTTTTTGGCAAACCATGCGGATAGGTCGTTCCCATTCGTGTCCACATTGAGAAATTGTTTAAAGAAAACGCACTTCCGCTGGACACCAGAAGCGGAAGCAGCTTTTCAGGAAATTCGGTCACGCTTGATCGAACTCCCAACGCTCACAGCACCAGAAGCGGGGGAGGAATTAATCCTATACCTTTCCGCCACAGGTAGAGCAACCGGGGCCGTCCTGCTAGTAGAGCGAAAAGGCATCCAGATGCCAATCTACTATGTTAGCCGTGTCCTAACAGACGTAGAAACCCGGTACTCTACCCTGGAAAAATTAGTCTTAGCACTTGTACAGGCTTCACGCAGGCTAAGACGATATTTCCAAGGTCACCCAATCACCATTCTCACCAACTTCAAACTCGCAAACGTTCTAGGCAAACCCGAATTGTCAGGACGCCTAGCCAAATGGGCAATAGAATTGGGAGAATACGCGATAAAGTACAAGCCGAGGCCAGCCATAAAAGGCCAGGTCTTGGCCAACTTTATTGCAGAAGTCCCCGCTTCGCGGGAGAAAGAGTGCCAGGAGGAGGCTCAACCCTCTCCAGCACAGGACATCGATGATGTCTGGCGACTCTACACTGATGGAGCAGCCAGCAACGAGGGCTCAGGCGCAGGGTTGAAACTAACCAACCCAGCAGGCCAAGAATACACTTACGCTATTCGACTGGATTTTCCAAGTACAAATAACGAAGCGGAGTATGAAGCATTCTTGGCCGGGCTGAGAATTGCGCGTAAGATGGGAGTTAAAAACTTGGAAGCCCACGTGGATTCCATGTTAGTAGCCAACCAAATAAACGGGACGTACACGGCCGTGAACGACACAATGGCCCTGTACCTCGCACAAGCAAAAACCCTTATGCGCGAATTTAACGATTGTAAGGTCATACACGTCAAGCGTAGCGAAAACAAATCTGCGAATGCGTTAAGCAAGCTTGCATCATTAGCCTTTACCCACTTGGGAAAGGACATCCGCATTGAACTCCTTGGAGCACCATCAGTCCCGCACAAGGAAATCTGTGTCATCCAAACCGGCACAGAAACGTGGATGACACCAATAATAAATTACCTTGCGGCGGGTATACTACCGGAGTCAAAAACACAGGCAAGAAAAATACGCTGTAAAGCACTGAACTATCAACTCATCGATGACATCCTTTACAGACATAATTTTCTTGGCCCACTCCTAAGATGCGTGGACAACCAAGATGCTGGCTACCTCCTAAGGGAAGTGCACGAGGGCATCTGTGGAGTACACGCAGGTCCACGCGCTGTTGTAGCTAAGCTAAACAACGCGGGGATACTTTTGGCCGGGGATGCATACGGATGTGCTGACATACATCAGAAAGTGTAGGTCTTGCCAACTCTACGCACCAAACACGCATCACCCGAAGAATGAACTTGTTCCAGTCACCTCTTCATGGCCATTTCAGAAGTGGGCCATCGATGTGACAGGCCCATTTCCCACAGCAGCAGGGAACGTTCAGTTTCTAGTGGTCGCCATCGACTACTTCACAAAGTGGATAGAAGCAAAACCCTTAGCCCAAACAACCGCAAAACATATCAAAAAATTTATTTGGGAATTTATTATTTGTCGTTTTGGACTTCCCCAGAATTTGGTGAGCGATAACGGCACCAACTTTGCTGACAAGAAGCTACAAAAGTGGCTGGAAGAACTTCAAATCACCCACACCTTTACCTCAGTGGCGCACCCGTAGGGTAATGGTGAGGTGGAAAGAGCAAATAAGAGCATCGTCGACGGCATAAAGAAAAGACTCTGGGAACACAGATCCGGCTGGGGGGACGAAGTTCCACACGTCCTTTGGGCAAACAGAACACTGAAAAAGGCCAGTACGGGAGAAACCCCGTTCAGCCTCACTTATGGCACTGAAGCCATGGTCCCGGTCGAAATTGGTTTACCCTCACCAAGGGTCTTGATTCAGCTAGAAGACAATGATGCGGAAAGACGGTTAGACCTTATGCTAACCGAAGAACGCAGAGACTTAGCCGCAGCGCTTGAAGAGATCTACAAGCGACAAATGCAAAAGTACTACAACACGCGGGTAAAACTCTGCAACTTCAATGTCGGAGACTACATACTGCGTAACAACGAGGCTTCGAACCAAGAACGCCCAGGAAAGCTGGCCCCGGTCTGGGAAGGGCCATACATTATCAAAGAAGTTTTGGGAAAGGGCGCATACCGGCTCGAAATGCTCGATGGCACCCCCATCCCAAGAACATGGAATGGAGCTCAATTACGCAAATGTTACATGTAGATCAATTCCAAACTTATAAAGAAAAGGCCTAGAGCCACTTCTAATGGAAATGATTCTCCTTTATCACATTGTGTTGATAGTCTTACCTTTATACTTATTCAAAACACTGATATGCCGGTATTCACCGCATAAATAAGTGGGGAAGTAAGTCGTTGCGTGTGGACGGCGGCAAAACCCGCATAAACACAAGAAACGGCAAAAATTTCTAAGGAAAACATGAGGAAAACCTTCACGCATGTCAGTTATAGGTGAAGTTTGGTCATCCCACAAAATGAAAGTGACGGTCCTACCCGCACAATCATGATGGAAACTGAACATTAACCTATTGACAACCGCGCGTCGAAAGGTTAACTTATTCAAAACACTTGGAAAATTGCTAAGTTAAACTAAAGTATGCATGAGCGAATCATATATTGTTTATGAGGCAAAACAAGTGCCAAATTAAACTATAATATGCATGAGCAAGTCATATAACGTTTATACAACAAATCAAAAAGATTCAAAGATTCAAAAATAAGAGGGAACATACCCCCTTACCTTGGTAACCAAGAAACCGTAAGACAAGTGCGGGTACAATGTCAAGGCAAAACCCTTCACATACTTAGCACCTGCAGGGAATTGAAGCCAAGAATACCTTGGTAACCAAGAAACCGTAAGACAAGTGCGGGTACAGTGTCAAGGCGAAACCCTTCACATACTTAGCACCTGTAGGGAATTGAAGCCAAGAATACCTTGGAAGTCAAGTAACTATAAGACGAGTGCGGGTACAGTGTCAAGGCGAAACCCTTCACATACTTAGCACTTGCAGGGAATTAAAACCAAGAAGGATCTTCTGGGCCATGCTTGTGGAAAGGGAAATAACATCCCCGCATAGCGGGAACGTTGAGAACTAGATTGTTTGAAGCTCCAAGATGGAATTGGTTGTTTAACATAATTGATCACTATGTCTAAAACTACCAAAACCTCGTGGAGAATCTACAAGTGAAACTCAACGCTCCTGACTTGCGAGGAGGTTACATACCTACCCGCATCATACCCAAAGATCAAGCAGAAAAGTCGGGAATTTCTACACGTGACATTAGGAAACCCGCGGGAAGAATCCTCACGGAGAACCTTAAAACTAAAAACCCTTTTCAAAACCCCTTGCTTAAGTCCAAAAGTTCACCTCACTTATTAACAATTCATGAGAAGAACATTGGACTGGGGGGACTTGAAGAGGTAGGTCCCAGCAGAGCCCAGTTGGACCCGCAAGACTCACCTTGAAGAGGGACGTCTGCGCAAAGACCAACTGGATCCGCAGGACCCACCATGCTCAGAGAGATGAAGACCTTACGCGCAGTACGCCAGCTGTTCCCGCAGGAAAAGCCTCCCAATGGTGAAGTAGCCCGCCTGTTCCCGCAGCTGCGGATACAAGCTATCAGGGAAGGCTACCCGCACTAATAGTAAGGCTACACGCACAAGGCACTAACTCTCAATAATTCAGTAATGTCACCTGAAGAAGGAATGAGCAAGGCGGGAATACTCCCGCCCGAATGAGCAAGGCGGGAATACTCCCGCCCAAATGAGCCAGTCCGTACGCTTCTGGAGGATCTTTTGTACTATACCTGCCAAGGTATGGACAAAATAGACAAGATCTGACCAAAGCAGCCCATGAACCAATCACAGGGTGACAGCTCATTGACAACAGTACGACGAGCAGCACGCTCTAGTACTTAATGTCACTATCAGCCGCTGCCTACTCACCAACCCTCATCGTGGCACGTACATAGCCTGCAGTTGGTGGAAAAGGAATAGTACACAGCCGGCCATGTCACTATCAGCCGCTGCCTACCCACCAACCACCAGCATGGCACGTGCGTAGCCCACAGTTGGTAGAAAAGGAATATTATACAGCTGGCTGTACCTGCTTGGAAACCTACCTTCGGCTATAAATACTCCAACACCTTGGAACGGTATGATACTATCTTATACCATCACATATCTTATCTGCTCTAGCTATTTCTCTTAATATACATTTATATTCAGAGCAATCTAGTCTGATTCTCACGCCGGAGGGTGGTCACAAGGAGGTACCCCCCCTTCTCAGTGACGAGCTCACGGTGTCTGTTTTGCAGGTCATCAGAAGAATAACCATCTTTGTCGGACCTAACCCTCGTGGGAAACATCTACTTGACCCTAAGATTATCCGTAATCTGCCGGGGTCACTTAGTGTTTCTTCAACCGAGTATTCTAAAATTGGGTATTTGAAGACCCTATTTCAGGGTATTGAAAAAACTCTATTTTCGGGTTGTTTGGGTAGTTTTCAGGTATAGATTGGATTTTTTAAGGGATTGCACTTTTTAGGGGTATTTTTAAGATATTTTTTAAGTATAGATCAGGTATTGGAAAAACCTGGTTTCGGGTGTGGAACCGGTTCTAGTTTTCGGGTATTACTGGGTACAAATCGGGTTCATTTCGGGGTACCAGTTTTAATGCATACTCTATCCGTATCATACGGGTAGGGTTGGGTACGTGTTCAGATTTTTTTCGGATCCGATATCGTGTTCGGTTTTTTTATGCACATTTACACACAAGTTCAATAAAATTTTTCAATATTACTTCACTATTTTATGCTACTACCGTAACGTGGGCCTCAATACTAGATATTTGATTAAATAAAAACAAAGCTCAAAAAAGGTAGTCAAAAAGGAGTTGACAAGTGTAGTGGTGTTTTCAGCTCTTTGTCTGCACCCTTTTATTTGACATTTTGATTTCGTTACTTTTCGGTAAAAGCCGACCTCCCCCACGCTCTCTCTTACACACATTTCTTTTCTTCTTTTTGTTTGTACCTTTGTGGTTTGGTTTATTAAAAATTAAAATCCCATATTAAATTATACAAGTAAACTCGAAACTACGATCAAAGGTCCTACTTAAATGTTACAATGAACAAAATTTTAGTTAAAATTATTTTTATAAAACTTACAAATGGATTTGATTTAATTATGTTGTAAAATAACAAAAGAGAAAATACCATGCTAACCATTTTCTAGGTGATATTATAACTTTATAGCTATGCAAAACTAATTTAAGACTAGCAATAAGATATGTATGTGTGTTCACGATTTGGTTTTAATAATTTTTGAGTTAACTGTAAACCAAACTGTTGTCAACGGTTTTAGATTATCGAAAACCAAACCAAACCGTTGAAATTTAAAACCGAACCAAACCGAATTATTAGAAACGGTTTGATTTCACGATTTGAAAATTATAATTTGTTCTTTTAAAGGTGAAAGCCGACTTACTGGTTTCCAGTAAATATTGAAAATTTATTATATGGTGTGATTTTTGTAACCAAACATATATTAGTAGTTCTAGTGTTTCTAAAAATTCACTTCATTATTAAAAAGAAGTTTTGTAGGTTTAAACTGGAGCAACATAAAAATTCCTAGCCTAGTGTTCACTTAAAATTTTATGTAAACCAATATTATATATATATATATATATACACATTAGTTTTTATCCCCCGTATTACGGGGTCGTTTTATATTGTTTGTTTTTAATATTTATCTATTTTTTGAATTTTTATGTTTTTTATTGTATGAAAGTTAATAATATACTTATGGTTTGATATTAAATTGTTTCACAAATAAATGAAATACAAATAAATGAAATGTTATAACCCGATTTAAAAGTTATATGAGTTTGATGGGACCCAAGACCCGTTTATTTTTTTTACTATAAAATTGGTTTTTTTTAATTATAAATAACATATCTTTTTTTTAATAAATCAGATATTAATTTTTAGTATATTCCTACTTTATAGGATTTTTGTATCAAATATTTAGTGAGATTAGTTTTAAATTTAATGAGATATTATAACCCGTTTAAGAAATATATGGGTTTGATAAGACCCATACCCGTGAATTCGGGTCAAATGCATGAGAAACCTTCATTTAAAAATCAAGCAAATCTGGTGACTCCAAAAAAAGGGAGCGACCATATCGAGACACGTGAGATTTTTATGTTTTCGTTTAAATATATATATATTATATATATATATACACACTAGTAGGTACCCACGCGATGCGACGGCAACACTAATTTACAACATGATACTCGTTTTAAGTTAGTTTATCAATGTTCTCGTGATATAGTGTGCATTACTTACGTTAGTTTTCTTATTTGCCACATCGATATGGTATATCTATGCCATAAGAATTGCATAGCTTAGTTAAGTATAAAAGTCAGAAATATAAATAAGAAAATGAAAGTCACAATCATTGCTTCAATGTAATAATCCAACACGGGAATTAAAAAAACCACAAGTCTTATACATGAACATTTATATATGTGTGTTAACAACTTGCATTGTGATGAGATAATTTTTAGTCGCCTTACAAATCTCAATGACCTTATCTACGCTTTTCAGCCACCATTTTTCATCCCAATCGATACAAGGATCTTCTTGTCTACTATCTTCTCTTCCTTAATTGCCATGTTCGCTGAAGTAGGTTTGGGAGTCCTGATGTCAAGATATGAAGAATATATGAGGTTTTAATTTTTGAAGAATGAAACATAAATTAGTTTTAGAAAGACTAATTAGTATGTGAACAACTTCCCAGGCTCAAAGTTTTATTTCGGGTCAAACGATAATCTGGGTCAGATTTGTTTGTTGTCGGGTCAAAGTCAAATAGGTCATAATATTGCTTACGGATTGGACTTATATCCAAGGGTAATATGGGAATATTTACTTTTTATTTGTTTATCTGTTGCTACAACTTCTTGAATCGTTTACAAACCAACCAACTCAGCTCGTTTAGCTTAATAAGCTGAAATGTTGATCTAAAGCTCGCTTGTAAAAAGTTCAAGTTCACTTGATTATTTTTTATAAAAACTATTTATTTTATTACATATTGATGTATATAAAAAATAATAATTTTAGCATACATAATTAAAAAACTTTCCATTTATGTATTAATATTTGAGTTTTAATTTATATATATTAAAATTGTGATTCAAAAAGTAATAAAATATTGCTTTTAGTTAAACCCATCATTAACTGCATCATAAAATAGGTCAGCCTGAACCTATTTTTCTGCCATACCCGCTCTGACCCAATACCCAGCTGGCCAACTCAACCCGAACCTATTTTGTATGCTTTGAGACCCAATACCCAGCTGGCCAACTCAATCCGAACCTATTTTGTACGCTCTGACCCGTTACCCAGCTGGCCAACTCAACTCGAACCTATTTTGTACAGAACCTGTTTCGACCCGAGCCAAATAGAAAATATGTTAAGTAAGTTTGTTCTGACCTGAGAGTTGAAACCTGTAACATCCTAAAATTTTCATATTTAATAAAGAAAGTTATGTTTAGTGTTTTCGCGTTAATAATTAAAAGAGAAAAGATCATGGGCTTAGATTAATCAAGATGGGATTATGGATAAGATGGGCTTAGGGTCCATGGGCCTTAGGAGTATAAATACTCCCTTAAACCCTAAACCCTCATTTCTTTCCATCCTATTCTCTACACACTCAAAGACACACATATACACCTACACTATACACGGCCGAGAGAGAGGGTAAGATCCAAGGCCAAGCAAACGCGATTCTTGATAGATCCTTCATTACACAAGATAAATACCAGATCTAAAGTCCGTAACTAAGCCAAACACGAAAAGGTATGTTTTGATATTGAAGTTTACGTTTTTATTAACATTTAGTCTTGAAACGTAGAACGAGATTAGATCAGGTGTAAATGAAACGTAAAGTTGCAAACTTGACGTTAAAACGAACTTAACAAACCCACGGCCAGGCACGGCTCGTTTAAGATAAACCGTAGTTATGTTATTGAACGTTTTAAGCTTAAAGGTCCAAACTTTATGCTTTTCCGGGCCTAGTTCTACCCGAGAAAGACCATGGGAATGATCACGGGTTCGGTTAACATCATATCCAGGAATTTCATGATGAAACGAAGATGATTTTGGTGATTAAAGACGAACAGCGGCGGCTGCTGAACAACTTCGCCTGCAAGCCAACTTCGCCTGCATGCAAGTTCGCTTGCAAGCAAGTTCACCAGCCAAGTTCGCCCACTGACATGTTCGCTTAATGTATAAGTTCGCTGCTAGGCAAGTTCGCCACAACAAGTTCGTTGAACACTAAGTTCGCCGGACACTAAGCTGTGTGTGTACACGTTCGCCTATGGTTAACTTCGCTGGAAACAAGTTCGCCAATGGTTAACTTCGCTGGACACAAGTTCTCCTATGGTTAACTTCGCTGCATACAAGTTCGCTTAAAAAGCTAAGTAAAAGTAATCCAGTACTAGACCATGAATCGGGCTAGCTAATTATAAAATGAATTAAAATCCTAATGAAAAATGTGTTAACCCCAACCAGGGGCTCTGCCCCTTGGACCCCGCCAGGGGCTGCCGCCCCTAGAACCCCGCTGCCAGGGGCGCTGCCCCCGGACCCCCGTCCGTGGAGGGCAATAATTAAACTAGAAACACGTTATGGGTAGTGATAATTAAATTGATACGTGTAATTGTTATACAGTTAGTCGTGCACAGTTAAAGAAAGGGATTTCGATAAACGGAGAACGAAGCAGGATTCAGGTGAGTTTCTACTCCCATTTATGTGTTATGTTTTCGGGGCTGTGTGCATACTCGATGTGAAGTGTGAATACACTTACCTTAAGTGGTAAGTGTATGCTATAGATGATATACGAGGTAGTTATTATATGATTGCTTGTCGGTACGTGAACGATCTTCGGATATTGCACGTGTCAGCAAGGGAAACGATCTCTAAGTGGTTATAAGTGTGTAAATGTTATGGTGTGACTTGCTTATTATGTAAATGGTGTAATGATATGAAGTGTGTTGTAGACAAGTAAAGGTAGAGCGTGTTAGAAGTGGCAAGAGTCTAGTAAGTGTGTTAGTGGCATGACGATAGTACGTGGTAGGGTAAGCCTATACGTGACTTCGTTATTAAAGTGGCAAAGTGGCATAACGTTATACGTTATTAAAGTGGCAAAGTGGCAAAGTGGTAGGGGTAAATAAGAGATTAAGTGGTAAGATGAGCAGGTTAGATAGTGGACTGCGTGTCTTCGGATACGTATATGATGCATGTAGTGGTTGTATGATAAGTTGTTTGATTAACTAGAACTCACTCAGCGTAGCTGACTTTTAGTATGCACGCATGTGAGTAGACTGAGGAGCTAGCATAAGGATGGCACATGACATGGATTGAATGGCTGACATCTGAAGATGGAAGAAGCGATGTTTTAAATATGATATTTTGTGTTATGACATCAAAGAAAAGATTTAATGTTTTGTAACAAATGATTTAAGTTAGCGTTTCCGAGAAAGTTTTAATAAACTCTGATTTGTAGAACTGTGTTTATGAGTAAATCCGATGCTAAAGTAGGGCTACGGGGAACGGGGCCTTACAAAACCGCTCTGACCCGTTACCAAACCTGACCGAACCTGTTTTAAAGCACCTTGAGACCTTAATCCATAACAGATTGTGAGGAAAAAATAACTGGCTTGCAATTAACAGAATAATAATTTAATAATACAGAGTAAATTAAACATCATAAACTATTAAAATGCAACAGTAATGTATTTAAAAAGACACCTTTAATTGCTCATTTTGGCTATGCAATCCTTTTAAGCTTCATATTGCATCCTGATATCATAAAATACATGAAAAACATAAGTTGTATAAGAGTTTTTGAACAAAATCTGGTAGCATGAAACACATATTATAATGCAAGACGACAAAAGAACATAAAAACACACATTATAACAATTGTTGGATATATTATTTTATTGGGTATGACTGATTGATTGTGTAATTAAATTATTTACCTCGATTGGGATGTAAACGGGAAAGATAACTAATTTTCATATTATATCACTTGGATTGAGACAGACGTCTTGATCTTTTGGTTTCAACTCCATCCGGGCACCTACCTCATGCGGGTCTGTAAAAACAATTTATAAAATGAATCAAAACAGAACAAAAACATGAGACTTTTAATGTATAAACATAATATTAATATAAAAACCATTACTTTTAATTTATAAATTTTGTTAATTTTAAATTGTGGCTTAAAAATTTAACAGTAATATTCTCCATACCAGTAAATGAACCGAGGGTTTATTGAACCTTTCAGCGAAATGTTCATTATGTTCGTTTATATAATAAACGAACTAACATAAACAAAAGTTTTTGTTCATTTAGCTAAATAAACAAGTATGAAGAAGGCATGTCCCATTCCTTCATTTATGTCAGTAAATATTCGTTCATTTATGTTTGTTTATGTTCGTTGATTTAAATCCGTCATTGCATAATCGGAAGCAAGGTTTAAAAAGGTGAAACGAGCCTCGAGGCGGACCGAGGCGTAAGCCTCGAAAGATTATTAAAAAATATTAAAAATATATATATAATCTATTAAAATCACAATTTAACATAAACCAAACATTGTGAATATTATAAAACCATGATCAGAAGTAATATTTCTTACCTCAAAACAAACTGTCGATGATGCCCAATGCCAAAAAATGGATGAGCGTGCACCTATAGTTGGATCAACCTAAATTTAAAAACATAAAAACAAAATTTTTAAATAAAAATAAAAGAACTTTCCGCAGGTTTAAGTTTGATTCAGTTGTAGTGTTGGGAGGCAGTGGCCTTGTTGGTTTAGCTGAATGCAAGGTTACAACATCAAAAGTATTAACATCAGAAACATAGGCATATGTGCCAATTTCTTTATACTCTTTAGATTTCCTCATGTTCCAATATATTCACTCACAAAGATGCACAAAATTTAAAAAATAATAGTTTTCTGTAACTTGATAGATAAATAATATACCTAACGGGTATCTGTTCGGAATATGGTACAGAGGTTATTCTTGTTACCTCAACTGATGGTGTTTGCGAATGCAAACCGAAATACGTCGCCGTTGAATAACAGTTGCGGAGAAGATGAAACATCATCCCCTGAAATAAATCATACAACTTTATAAACCACCATTAATATTATGCTAAAATTCGTTTTTAGTTAAAAATCGTCATACAACTTTATAAACCACCAGTAAATAATGCTAAAATTGGTTTTTAGTTATATATCTATTCAATTATGTTTAAGGGCAGTTAAACTGCTTAGTTATTTCAATAGCTTTTTCGGTTCATAAATTAAGAGTAAGCGATTAGAAAAATAAGCGATTTCTTGCATGCAAATTTACAAAATGGGTTGCTTTCCCCTTTCCCATTTCAGGCATGTAACTTTACAAAATGTCATTGAGATCTAATCTAGGTAATGAATAATAGATATAACCCATACAATACTTTGACACCTTGCTAAGATATGTATATGAAATTTTAAACAAGCATATAGATTCTAATTAAAAACAGAAAAAGATATGCATCTTGCTAACCAGTGACCTGCTGAGAAATTATTAATTGTTTAAAATGTACCTTTTCCCAGTTTATTTCATTTTCTCATCTCAAGAAAATAAGAATAATCGAGATCGGGTCACAAAAAAGAAATAATGAGCTCGAGCCCAAGTTCAACCTTAAAAAAAAGCTTATTTGACAAAGGAGCCCGAGCTTCCCTTATCGAGCTCACGAGCATAACTGAGCCTATTATTTATAAAATAATGATAAAAAGAACTAAGTAATATATAATATCTTACAAACAAAATTATAATTAAAATATATATACAAAAAATATCTATAAATATATAAATAGCCAAGCTCAAGTCAAGTTCGGGCTCGGCTCTTTTTCGATATAAAACAAGGCCTGATTGCAAGTTACAGTTTATTATTAGAATTTGAAGAAGGCCTCAGAACCTAGAACCAGTTGCAGTTTAGACTTTTGGCTCATTTATATAAATGAGCAAACATGAAGACATATCTCGGTCATTCATTTATGTTCGTTTACATTCATTTATGTTCGTTGATTTATATTTGCTTAACTTCGTTCGTTTACGTTGGTTAGTATATTCACTCAAATATTTTAGGCACGTTACAATTATCTAGTCTTAATAATTTTTTAGGCATAGTATATGTTTGTTCATATGTACTTTTCATTAGCTCGGTTACATTCGTGAACTGCTTGTTTATACTGTTAACGTTATAACTTAAATGAACATTTTTATTTACTTAACAAACAAACACAAACAAGACAACCATGTTCGTTTAATTGTCCGTGCACGGTTAAAGTTAAACAAACATTCGGTTAGTCTACTTTCCTGATGATGATGATGATGATATTAATAATAATATGATAAATTACCGTTACAAAACCGACAATATGAGTAGTTCACGCATGCCACCCCTATTCCCCCTCCCGTGCATCCTAGGTCTCCATCTGGACTCTGTAAACCCTTAATTCAGATTCTGCAAAAACATATATATTAGGTTAATATTAATTAGATGAACTTCAAAAGAATAAAGTGTAATTTAACATAAATAAAACTTAGAGCGGCTATCAATTTAAAACCAGTTATTTAAACTTCAGAAGCAAACTTAATTGATCTAATTAGCATAATACACCCACAATTAAACAAAAACCTAAAACTCATAAGATCGTCATAATGCATGAATCAACCAACAAAACAGATCTAGAATTATCGGCGGTTTAAATCATACTTGAGAACAAATATGTTCGAAACCAAGGAGTAAATCATGAAAACGAAATCAAACCTGGTATATTCAGATCGAACCTTAGAACCTCCTAAATATCTTCAAATAGAGCTATTTAACGATCATCTGCTGCCTCTTGAGAGAGAGAGTAAAGAGAAACATTGGCAAGTTTGAATTTCAAAACCCCTACTCAGCTCAGTGTTACGGTTTTAAGAAATTAGGGTTTGTTTTTTGAATTTTGAATCACACCTGGTGTAAACGCAGGATATGTTGTTTTGAGGTCTTACATAGTTGTACATTGTGCAACAAGAATGATAAAACTCTTATTTTTAAGAGTTTTTTTGTTAAATTACCATTATACCCTTCCTATATATACCATAAGATAATATAGATTACAGTACATATAGGGAGGACAATACAGTAATTTTACCAAATCTCTTAAAATAAGAGTTTTACAAGTATTATAGCACATGATACAAATCCTAAAGCTTTGTAACCCACACCTAGCCAATTCAAACACGCGGCTCTACTACCATTTCAAAATTCAAACAAACCCTAAACAGTTTCAAGCATCTCAGCTATCATTCTCACAATCACCATACTTTCTTACCATGCCGCATACCTCTGTCAACCCTTTCTAACCCATTACTCTCCTTCTAGCTTGTTTGAGCATGGCTAGAGTTTGTTTGTTGTACATATTTGAACTCAAAAACTGTGGTTTGTGGAACATTCTTTTATTTAGGTATCTGCTTCTCAAGCCTTTTGATTCTTATTCCAACTATGTTGTAGAACAAGTCTCATTTTATATCTCAATTCATATTTTTCATTTTTAAATTGTGTGTAATTGCTTTTTGTTTAGGTCACTGTTCTTTCCTTTTGATTGCTCGACACAAACCCTTCTGATGTTGATTGCTTTTCTTTTAGATTCAATTTGTTTATTTTGAAAGTTCACATTGAAAGTTTTTATTTCAGGAATTGATTTCGAATTTTAGTTTTAATGGTCTTCAATCATATTATGAATATTACACAGATTCTAGGAAGTATTGATTTCGAATTTTAGTTTTAATGGTCTTCAATCATATTATGAATATTACACAGATTCTAGGAAGTATTGATTTTCATTGTTTATCTTTTATGGATTTTTAAGTACAGAGATCGGTGGAATTGGTGTGGTTCCAGAACCAAAAGAGAAATGTATTGTCGCAGATCCACTCAGTCGAAGGACTGACACATCAATAGACGTTGACAATGAATATTAAGGCTATGGGGGTATAATTTTATAACTTTATGAACTTCTTCGTTCATAATTTTGTTACAGTAATATCACCATTTCAAGTTATTTGATAATATGGGGCTTTTGGTTATATGGTTTAGGAATAGAATTTGGGTGACTAACAACTCCACTCGACACATTTTGTTAATATTTTACTTTATTTGTGGTTGTTTTTCACTTCTTGATATTTTTCTGTTGTATTATTATTATTATTATTATTATTATTATTATTATTATTATATATGCAGATTCGAAACTTGTTAGTGGGTAGAATCTCAAGTTGAAAGCGTAAAAAAACAAGCAATTTTGGTAAGTGGATTTAGATGAAGCTCATATTCACCTTAGCAATTTGAACTAAGTTGGGAGCTGGCTGCCTGGCTCATCTACAAGATACATACACTCTTCAAGGTATATATTTAAATAGCGGTATAAATGTGCTTATAATTTTTGATCTATTTTTTCTGTGCTACGTGTGTTACGAAAGCTATGAAGAGAATGTATCGATCTAAAATTCAAGGGATTACAATTTAAAGGTCATTCGACAAAGTTATTTTTAAAGGCCGACAGGTTTCAGTTTTAGGGTTCAATTTTAGTTTTTTTTTTATTTTTTTTTTGTTTTTACAATGGACTAAATCCGGTTTCGTTTTTTAAGGTTTTTGGTTTTCATAATAATTCTCTCGGTTTTCACAATGGTTCAATTCAGGTTTTTTGGGTTCGGTTCAACTTTTTCAGAGATGAAACCATGCGAATCTGAAATTGAACTGAAAATTCGGTTTTTGAGAAAACAAAAACCAAACTCACACTTTTGAGTTGGGTTTGGTTAGTTCAGTTTTGTATATCCCGTTTAAAGTGGTTATTCATGAGTAGGGACGACAATCTTGACGCAAACAATTCCAAATGGTTCAATTTGGGCTGTTTTAAAAAATTAAATGAGTTGGCTTGGGTAAGAGAATTTAACTAAATGGGTCAAAACAGGTAAATTTGAAATTCCATCTTGTTATTTTTGGGTCAAAATGGGTTGACAAATTTAAAGAAATGGGTCGATGTGGGTTGGTGTTTGTTAGTACACGGTTTTGCGTCTCGAGTCTTTGTATTTATCATTAATGTATTTGTCGTTTTATTTATGTAATACAATTGAAGTTATTTCTCTAGTTCGTTAAGTTTATTGTCTAGTTCGTTAAGGTTGTTTAACGAACTAGACTTAAGTTAAGTTAACTATCAGTTAAATGTAATGTAACGAAGCATGTGTCTAGTTCGTTACGGAATGTGTAACGAACTAGACCTGTCTTCTATATATAGTGGGTTAGTCCACTGTTTATTTAAGCTTTGAGATTTATGTATTGAAACTCTGTCCAGATCTCGTCTCAATCTTCACCTTAATTAATCATCTAATATTATACATACATATATATACAATTAATACTAATATATATGACTACAACTTCTAATTAATCAGAGCATCATGAACTAGATCCGTGTTATAATCACTAGATCTTAAATATGTAAGATTAGGTTCAAACAAGTGGTATCAGAGCTTTCGGTGTTCGATTGCTCTCGATTTGAGTGTCAATTGGTTAGTAATAGACTGTTAATTGTTATTTTGGTTTAAGTTCATGTACGAGTTACATTTGGATCGAATTCAGTGTAATTTGGATTTGGAAATGGATTGAGTGGATTGTTTTTGAGATTGATAAGATATTGGTAAGGTTTGGTTATAAGGAATTGAATTTGAACCGGTTTGGATTGAATTGGTTTGGTTTTGGATTTGGCCGAAAACAGGGTATGTGTTTTGGCCAAATTGATTGTGTTATTGAGTAAATTTATGTACGAGATGGTGTGAGTTGGATTCGCGTTGTATTTCCGAGTATTATGGTAGTTTGATTGAACGATTTGGTTGTGTTTCGATTAAGTATTACAAATTTGGTTTCTGGGTTAGTTGTTCATCAGTTTCCAGAAATCTGGTAATTTGTGTTTGAAGGTTTGAAGATTTGAAGATTCAAGTGATTCGTTAACATTTTTGACTAATTCGTTCACATCTTTAAGCTGATTCGTTATATTGATTAGCTGATTTGTAAATCAATTCTTTATACTTTCTGATTCGTGTTAACTACTTCGTGTGACACGTGTCTCACCTCAATAATTGTTATTATAACAACTTTTGCCACGTGACATTTGTTGTCAGAGGTTTGTTACAACCGTTGTAACAACCTGATTCGTTATCAATTGATTCGTTATCAACTGTAGCTAATTCGCTACTTAAGTCGCTAAGATTACACTTAGTGATTCGTTAAAAGAAACCATCTGTTTCGTGAACCAATTCGTTATAATCTATTTCAGATTCGTTAAAATCATTCCTGATTCGTTACATGAACAATCTTAACTTCGTTAAGTTGTGATTCGTTAACCATTGTTCACAGTTCGTTACTTTTACTGTTCACAGTTCATTAATATAATTTTCAATTTTAACCCTTGGAGTTTGAGAAAAGTGTCATTGGCAAACATGGCTGGTATGTATGCATTAGCTTCCCAAAATATGTTAATGCAACAAATGTTTCAACTGGATACTGAGATCGGTTCACATTCAATGTATCCACGTTTAATGAAATTTAGCGATTTTGCTAAATGGGAACCCCGTTTTCGTGCTCATCTAGGGTCAGTTCAGCCTGATTGTTCATATTGCTTAGATGAGGTTTAGACCGTTCCAATGATTGGAGATGAGACCATTGGTTTTACACCTAAAGCTATCTCACAATATTCGGTTGAAGAGAAGAAAGCGTTAGAAGTTGAAACGAAAGCTTATTCTACTCTCACTATGGCTTTACCTGAAAACATCTTTCACCAAGTTGGTAGCATAAAGATTTGTGCCTCATTATTCCAAAACATTCGTATGAGAAGTATGGGTAATACTGCTGAAAGCAAAAAGGTTATGCTCAAGTTTCAATTTAGAAATTTTAACCTACTTAAGGGTGAGACTGTTGAAGAAATGATAACAAGATTTAATCATTTGATAGTTGAGATGGATAAGATGAGGTTGGAAACTTCTGAGATTGACAAGATTGACACCATTAAAAGTGCATTACCGAGTTCTTACTCTACTTTCTTGATGGTTCTGAAAGAGAATAATTATTTCAATAATGAAGATTTGACGGCTTCGGAATTTATGCAAAAGATCGAGGCACGAGAATACGATCTTAAATGTCAAAAGTCTTTAAAAGATAGTCAAGATCCTGCATTGTATGATGGAAGTATGCCATTAAGTTCAACCATTTCTCCTATCACTGCATTTCTAACACAAAATGCAAGTGATAATTCAACAACTATCTATAGTGATCCACGTGCTTGTTTCTACACAGCTGGAAATACTGGATCATCTGGTATTTCTGGTTCATCTAGAGGTTCTGAAAACTCATCACCTTCAAATCAATTCTCATCACAACCGAATGTGAACATGAGGGAGGCTGAACAAAATTTTGCTTTCTTGTCTGCCTTCATGAATTCATATGAGAATCTGGTTAGTAGTAAAATTGCAACGAGTGATTTGACTGATGAAGACTATGATCAAATTGATCCTGATGATTTGGAACTGATGGACTTGAAGTGGAATATGGCTATGATAGTCAGGAAAGTGAAAAAGTATATGCAGAGAACGGGTAAAGATCTTCCATATTTGAACAAGAAATTGGGGTTTGATAAATTAAAGGTCAAGTGCTGCAACTATCAAGAGTTTGGGCATTTTGCGAAATAATGTGATAAGCCAAAGAAAGAATACACTGGTCCTAGAAAGCAAGATCAGGATACCGTTGGTAAAAGTGGAAGTGATGCGGGAAAATCTTCTGAAACCAAAACGTCGTCTTCTGGATCCCAAGCAATGTTGTCTAACTTAGATGGAGATGACTGGTCATAACGATTGCTGTGTCATGACAATCAAGCTAATTTGGTAATGTTTGGATCAAATGCAAGTGGGAGTGAGCTATCTTCTGATGCTGATACTGAGTCTGATTCAGATGATTCGTTTGAAAAGCTTCCAACCACTTTCGCATGTATGGGTAAAATCAGTGATTCAACCACGTCGGCTTACATGGCTAAGCAAAATGAGGTTAGTACTTCTACTTCTAAATTTTCTGTTAATGTTTCATGTGCCGATTGTGAAATCAACAAGCCTAAGATAGACACCTTAAAACTTCAAAATGATAATTTTCTAAATGAGATTGTTTCTTTAAAGGACACTTATAGGCAATCCTTAACCTCTTAAATGAATTCAAGAGAGAAAATTGAGGCCTTAACTATAAGTAATCATGATCTTAAGGCTGAGTTATCGGTTAAAATGACTATCAATGATTAAAAGTTTCAAGAAATTCTGAAACATAGATCAAAGATAACCGAGCTTGAAAATGAGGTTCTTGAGTTAAAGAAAAAATTGGGCAAATACAGAAACTCTTCCTTTTTGCTAAACGAAATAATTGAAGTATCAGGTAAGCAAAATGATTCAAAGAAAGGAATAAGTTTTGTTGAAATTCCACCACCTTTTCAGAATGATTACAAACCAAATCCATTTTCTAGAAAAGAAGAGGATGTGATTGTCAAAGAACCTGTGATTTCTGAAAAAGCAAAATCAGTTAAACCTGAAACTGTTAAAGCCCAAACTACAACTCAGAAACCTCATGTTCAAAGAAACAAAGTTTTTGTTGAAAATGTTGACAAAGTCATCATTGAGGATGTGTTCGAACCTGAAATCATACACAAGAACAAGAACATTCCAAGTTCTAATCACATACTGTGTGAACCTCATGAATTTGAGGAGGCTGTATATGGTCGCACACAAATCAGGTAAAACAAGATATTCATGTTAAGATCAAACCAGTGAGAGCTAAGAAACCAGAAAAACCCAAAATTTCTGATGAGGATTTGTTGCGTTTCATCAATCCAAATGTTTCCAAGCCATCTACTGGTTGTGTGTTTAAATTAAAGGGGATAGACACGATGTTCACTGAGAAAGACATTCCAATAAGTATCATTAAACCGGAACTGATTGAGAGTGTTTTCACAATGAAACTTCCAAGATTCAAGATCTTGAACGTCAGTATGCTCAAGCTAAAACATCGGTTTCATCTGATCCTTTGACTAAAGCTAAGCAAGTTTTAAAACATGCTAAGAAAGTTCAATTTGTAAAGTCAACTGGAACCGATACTTTGAAAAGTTTCTCAAATTGTTCTAACTTAAATTTTTATTTGAAAAAGAAATCTGAGTTATCTGATGATATAGCTAAGAGCTTTACCAAGAACGTGAGTCATCATCATCCTTCTGTGTCATATGTTAGTGCTAAATCTCAACACAATCATGTGGACATACGAAGCTGTTTCCTTTGCGGTCAACAAGGTCATGTGGTGAGAAACTGTGGACAGAAGAGTTCTCAGAATCTTCACCCATTTGTCAAAGATCAATCAAAACCAGCTCCTTTGACAAAAGAGATTCTGAAACGACCTGTGTCGTATGATGATGATACTCACATCATGTTCTCAAACGTGAATCCTCGAAAAGTTGTTCATGTGAATGAAACTCATGGTCATGTTAAACCAAAGTTTGTTCCAACTGAATCGTTATGCAAAAATGTGAACTCAAATGTAGCTCAAGCTGCTTATCTAAGATGAAAGTCTAAGAAGCCTGTAACTTATTCTCAAGTTGATGAACAACAGTTGAATTTGACTAAGTTTAATGTTTCTCAAGAAAACCAAAAGGTGCCCAAGACTGAGGCATGGGCTGCCCTTTTGAACTAATCATTTTCTTTTTGTGTGTAGGGTACATCCAAGACCATTTCTGGTGAAAACTGGATTATGGATAGCGGATGTTATCGTCATATTACTGGAAATCTCGATCTCTTAACAAACGTGAGAAATATCCAAGGGGGTTATGTGGCGTTTGCTGGGAATTCTGTGGGTATGATCACACAAGAATGTGATGTTTCGAATGGGTATATTACTTTTGAAAAAGTAAATTACTGTGACAAAGTAGATCATAATTTATTGAGTGTGTCGCAAATCTGTGACAAGCAATACACTACAATATTTACCGATAAAGAATGTCTGATTTTGAAACCGGGTTATGTGATTCCCAAGGACATGGTTATCATGATATCACCTCGAACGAATGATATTTATGTCTTAAATATGAGTTCTAAAGTATCAACATCTGTCGAAACATGTTTTGTCTCGAAAGCAACCGAGAAAGACTCTATTCTATGGCATCGTAGAATGGGTCGCATTCATGTTCGTAAGATGAACTATCTAATGGCAAATGACCTAGTTGAAGGTGTGTCTCTGAAGAACTTTAAGTTATCTGATAACTGTATTGCTTGGAAAAAGGGCAAACAGAAGAAGAAGGCGCATCCTTCTAAGTTATTAAATTCTATTGATACTCCTCTTGAGCGGCTTCATATGGATCTTTTTGGTCCAGTGAATTGTGCGAGTATTTCTGGAGATTGGAATTTCCTGGTAGTTACAGATGATTATTCAAGATACTCATGGGTCTTATTTATTAGTTCGAAAGATCAAACACCGGTTCTTGTTCAAAATTTAATCACTAAGATCGAATCACTATACAAACATAAAGTGAGGAGAATTCGAAGTGACAATGGTACTGACTGTATTGGATTTCTTTTGTTTACAAAAGGGAATTCATCGAGAATACAGCGCCCCATACGTAGCACAACAAAACGGTGTAGCTGAATGAAAGAATAGAACGTTAATTAAAGCTGCTAGAACTATGCTTGCTGATTCAAAGCTTTCTGTCCAATTTTGGAATGAGACGGTGAATACTGCTTGTTATACACTCAATCGGGTTCTTACTGTTAAGAGACTCAGGAAGACAAGTTATGAGTTGTTGAACAATCGAAAACCTAATTTAAAGTATTTGGAACCGTTTGGGTGTCCTTGTATGATGTTGAAAAAGGATGTGGGTAAATTTGATGAAAAAGCCATTGAGGGGTATTTCCTGGGTTATGCTTCTCCAAAGAAACGGGTATTTAATTTCACATCTGGTTGTGTTGAGGAGTGGTACCATGTGGACTGTCAAAAGTAAACCACACCTCCTCAAGAGAAAGGTCTCGACTAGATGTTTGACTATGATGGCTTATTTAATTCATTTACTCCAACAACTTATCAACCAGATGAAGATTTAGTCCGTGCTTACTTTGAAGAACAACTGGTAATTCCAAGATTTTCAAGTTCTAATGATATTGAAGTTCCAACCGATGCTCCAACTGAAGATCCCGATAATACTTCTCCAATTCTCTTTGATAATGCATCTACTTCGTCTGATGACACTCCAGTTGTTGATCAAGTTATTGAACTTGATAGTGATGTTTCATCTCATGAGTTGGGTGAACATTACCCTAATTTATTTGAAACTGTTGATGTCCCTAAGAATCCCACTCTTAGGATTCATAATTATCATCCGAAAGAAAACATTATTGGAGAACTTGATGTGAGAGTTCAAACATGTCATCAAGTTGCTTCGTCAAATGAAAATAATGTATTATTTGCTTATGCAGATTTACATTCGTCTGGAATTGTAAATCTTGCTAAATTCACTTGCTTTATATCCCAAGTTGAGCCAACGACTCCTCGTATGGCACTTCAAGATCCTTCTTGGGTAGAATACATGCAAGAAGAATTATAGCAATTTGCATGTTTGGGTGTTTGGGATCTTATTGAAAAACCTACTAGAGTCAAGAAGGCAATTCCGACTAAGGGGGTATATAAGTGTAAGAAAGACGATCGATTCTACTCCTCTCCCCGTGGGTCACAATTTATCACCGGATGAATTGGAGGATACTATCGATCATACCCTCTATCGAGCTATGATTGGTTCTTTGATGTATCTTACTACTTCTCGACCCGACATAATGTTTGTTGTTTGTTTTTGTGCTAGGTACCAAGCTAGTCCCCGAGTGACTCACCTGGCAGCGCTCAAGCGTATTCTTCAATATCTGAGGGGCAATCCTGACACCGGGTTATGGTACCCCAAGGACGATACTCTCGATCTTATCGCTTATTCTGACTCAAACTATGGAGGATGCAAGATTAATTTCAAGTCTACAGCAGCAGGATGTCAATTCTTAAGAAACCGGCCTGTTTCTTGGCAATGTATGAAGTAGACAACGGTCTCCACTTCAACCGCCGAAGCTGACTACGGTTTGAAGTTTCTTACTATTTCCATTTTAATTGATAATTCAGCTACCATTAGCATCACCAAAAATCTAGTACAACACTCTAAAACGAAACATATCGAAATTCGATATCATTTCATACGAGATTGCTTTGAAAAGAAATTAATCGACCTTGAGAAAGTACATACCGATTTTCAAAGAGCTGACTTATTTACCAAGACATTTGATAAAACGCGTTTTCAATTTTTGATTGGTTTAAATGGCTTAAAGACCGGCCTGTTTCTTGGCAATGTATGAAGTAGACAACGGTCTCCACTTCAACCGCCGAAGCTGACTACGGTTTGAAGTTTCTTACTATTTCCATTTTAATTGATAATTCAGCTACCATTAGCATCACCAAAAATCTAGTACAACACTCTAAAACGAAACATATCGAAATTCGATATCATTTCATACGAGATTGCTTTGAAAAGAAATTAATCGACCTTGAGAAAGTACATACCGATTTTCAAAGAGCTGACTTATTTACCAAGACATTTGATAAAACGCGTTTTCAATTTTTGATTGGTTTAAATGGCTTAAAGACCCTTGCTGATATCCTAAAACTAGGATAACTATCTTTATTTTTAGTTTGTTTTTACCTTAAATTTTATTTTGGTTTTGGCTTTTAGGGGGTGAAAATAGAAAATACAAAAATATTGTGCTCTTTGTTCGTATAGATAAAATTCAAAAACATTGAAAAATGTAAAACTTCAAAAATAGTGTGTTTTTTATGTCTTTATGTTTTTATGTTTCAAAATTTGAAAAAATTTAAAAAAAAAATCCAAAAACATTTTAAATTTTGAAAAGACAAAAAGATTGTAATTTTTTTAGTTATATTTTAAGAGAATTTTGATAAATTCAAAAAGATTGTGAATTTCTCGTTTTAATATAAAAATCCAAAAAAGACAAAAAGATTGTGTTTTTTTAAGTATGTAAAGAGAAAAACAAAAAATATTTTTGCTTACGCTAGCTGAAAAATATGTCAATTACTCATATATGAAGGGAATATACTTGTATATGTTTGGTCCTGATAATTTCTTGTAAATATTCGGGATAGCCATTTACCTGACTTGGAAAGTAATTGGGGCGTTCGTTATGCTTTTTACTTTATTTTGTCGCTGAAAACTATGTCGGTTATTTAAGTTTGTGGAGCATGCTTGCATGTTTTGGTCCTGTTATCTACTGGTAGATGGATAGGATAGCCATTAATCTATAGACTAAAACTAACTGGGGCGATTAAATTCATTTTGGTTTATGCTCCTCAAAATTTTGAGTTTTTGAAGCAAAAAAAGAAAATGATAGTACATTGATTGTTTGACCCCAAATCCAGCAAGAAATAAACTTAAAAGACTGAGTGCTTAATCATTGGTGCATTGATAGGTCTTAAACAAGTTGTTAGAGTAAAGTATGTGATATAAACATAAAGAAAAGCCAAATTGAAAGAGGTGTTAGTCTCTAGCAATAATCTCGTTGAGGATGGCAGAAATGTAATAACCGGTCATACTCAAGCCTTATAGTTGTTGATCACCCAAAAATATAATAAAGCAAATAAAAAGCGTTAGGATTCTGGACACTGTGAGTCTTTATGCGGCTTAATCATCTGGGTATTCATAAGCATGAATATTTCACTCGCTTTTAGAGCAAATCCAAAGTCATTAAACTTGATCACTAATGTACTTCGTACAATCCAAATTACTAACTTGATCAAAATCCGTTGTTAGTCATACATCTGTTCCTCCCTTGCGCGCGTCTCATTACCAATAAGAAACGGACCCCAGGGGATACAATGTATGTAAGCCGACAGATGGACTCGTGCATACTCACTCATAGTAAAGGAAACTTGATGCATTGCTCAAAAGTTCTAAAATCTTCAAAATTTTGATTAACACTATAATGGTTTAAGTCAAGTTGGGGTGATTTGGCAAAAATCAAATTAAGCTTGAACCAGGATTAGAGGCTGATAGTTTCTAATATTCTGTGCGCTAATTGAACCATTAATCATGCCACAAAAATGCTTGAAGGCTTGTTATAAGATTTAAGTGGACAACAATATCAATGACAGACTTAACGCCAATCATAATATCGCTGAAATATAAAACTGAGATGGAAGGGTAATTCAGTCAATATGATTCTCTACTCAAACTCAACAAAAATCCAAAAATATGTATTGCTTTTGATAAACCATACAAAAATACAAAAATATTTTCTATTCTATGTTTTTCATTTTCGGATATTTCTTTTGAAAATAGTTTTCATTTTAATAAACAAAGTAATTTTAACTTATTCGATTGCTACGGACAACAAAACCGTGCACTAACATTTATTATTAATTTAAATTATTCATTTTAAGTTATCTGTTTCAAAACGTGAAACGATTTAAGGTATTCGATTATCGAGATAATGGTCCTCGGTAATTCATTTGAAGTTAAAATTGCATTATTTAATTATTTAATTTATATATATAGTTAATTCATTTATTAATTTATTTATTCATTTATAATTAAATAAAGAGTAATTCGTTAATTATGAATAATGAATTAGGTCATCCAAAGGAATTACATCCTAATTCGTTATCCTAATTCGCTTCCGCACTCTGTAACGAATGACTTTAATTCGTTATGCATATTTAACGAATTAGACAAGAATAAAACCTATTTCTTTATGACACGTGTTAATTTAACCTAACGAATCACTTGATTCGTTAGTTCAAAATTCAAACGAATCGGATGATTTGTTACATTGGGAATCGTGTTGTGTCAGAGTATACAGGATGGCATGCATACGAACCGCCTTACTATTCACCTTCTTCTTCATCCTTAGTACTGTTACTCTGCCAAAATTTCCATTGAATTTTTAACCTTCGAATTTTGTTGTTTTGATTATACCTCTGTGTTACTAAGGTATAGGCGATCAAACCTTCTTGTTTTTCGTCAAAAATGATAATGATTTAATAGGTTATTTATGCAAGTTTGTTACCGTTTTTTTGAGGTTTATATAAACCTCAATTTGAGTGATTAATACCATGTTAAGTACCATCATTTTGATGCCATTGTAATCGGATTGGGTTGCCGAGATCCATAGTGGTCTTTGATCTTGCTTCTTGATGATGATTATGGGTATATCAGATTTCCGATTGTGTATTTGACTTTTTGATAGTTCTTGGTTAATTTTGACCTTGACTATTTTGAGTTAAAGATTAAGCTGCTTATGGCCATTCGTTATGCTTAGCGAATTGGAACTAATTCGTGTCCAATTCATTAAGCAATTCAAACAAATTAGAATAAGCGAATAAATTTTTCTAACGAATCAGATTGGTATTTGTTAATTATAACGAACTAGAGGGTTAGTTCGTTACCTTTTCATAGTAATTCGCTATTTCTTATTCGTTGGTTATTTACTTGATAGTGACACAGATAATTCATCTTAACGAATGACATTTTAAATTTTAATTCTTTTAATATGTTTAATTGATAATTTTCAAAATCTACAAATTTATATTTATATACTTTTAAATATTACTGATTCTCGTCGTTATTTATTTAGAAATATGGCTGATAATATGGATCAAGATCCATCGGTAGCTGATCAACGACAACAACAACAATAACAACAACAAAATCTGCCATTACTTCCATATGACAAGAAACATAATATTTGTGCATTTGTCGGTACAAATTTTGCTGATGAGAACATATTTGGAGGGTTATTGGAGTTCATACGACGCTCACGTATTCACTATTCCATCACTGCAAATCCTGACATTCATTTCAGTATAGTTCGTCAATTTTGGAATACGGCGAGGTACGTTGATGTTGAGAACCATATTGAAGCCACAATCAATCAAACGCCAATCACTGTTGATATTGATGTAATCCAACGTGTGCTTCGATTTGAAGATACTGTTGATCATCCTTGTGAATTTGATAAGGAATTGATCAAAGGTCTATTTCATCGTGTATTTTATGATGGCAACATTGAAGATTCTATTTACAATAAGAATGGATTGTGCCAACTTACAAGTATCTACTGCAGGTGTTGATTCATTGCTTGGGAGGTCGCAAAGGTGGCTATGATGAATGCATAATCATGTTGCAATCGGCTTTCGTCGCATTGATACTAAACAAGCCATTTAACTTTTCTGAGATGATCTTCTATCATCTTAAGGAACAGTGCCTCCAAACAGTTCAAAGAAAGAAGTTTCTTATGTATCCTCGATTCCTCCAATTAATTATTGAAGTCTTGATTCCTAATCTAGTCATAGATCAAGCCATTGTGAACGATGTGATGCCGCTTGAGCATATGACGGCTGACACTGTTCGAAGGATGAAAGTTTACAGGAAGGATCCTCCTCCGACCAAATGTTTGATTGGTCATCTGGTGAATCCAGAGTATGTATGTCCTGATAATGATCGTTGGATCCATAAAGATTCGGATTCTGAGTGTGAGGAGGGACCAGGTGGGAATGATGGTGATGATGGTGGAGATGGTGATAATGGTGGTGGTAATGGCGGTGATGGAGATGCTGCTATACTTGAACAACAAGCTGCGGTTGAAGCGGCTTTAGCTGCTACACTTGCCGCTCAACGCAAGAGAAAGGGCAAAGAGTTGGCTACTGAAGGATCGTCTAAGCGACGAGTGTCGGCTGGTGCTGGCATTTCGTTTGGAGTTTAGCCTCCAAGGTCATCTGCTACTCTAAGACCGGTGGTGCCGCTTACTACTAGCACCCCGGAACTCACCTTGACGACCACGCTTACGTCGATCCTAGGCTTGGTATAATTCCTCAAACTGTTTTATCTCCTATACCAAGGCCTACAACTGGTACTTCGGTGGTTTCTCCTACACCGACTATGCTGCCTCCACAACCTATGGACTTCTCATTTTTTAGGCTTAACCGACCTCAAGGTCCTGTTCAACCTATCCCAGCTTCGTTTCTTTCCATGACACATGATCAACAGATGAGTATGGTCTTGAGTCTACTTCATTTATATGAAAATAAAATGTCTGCTGACCGTATGACTCAAGAACGCTTGATGGAAAATCAACGAAATCTATTAAGTTATGTTTCTTATTGTCAGAAAGAAACAAAAGATCTTCGTGAGATTGTTCAGTCTCAGGGGGTGAAGATCAAAGAACAGGAGGATCTCATCTTGAACTTAACATGCAAGGATGATGCACTCAAAAAGATCAAGAATGATGAAGAAGACAAGGATGTGTCTGGTGCAGGTGGTGAGCCTAAACAATCTCACCGGTCATCCTCAGGAGCAGGTACAAGTGCTACTGATGAATCAAGTGTCACACCCCGACCAATGGCGGAACATGCCGGGACGTAACGTATTGATTGGATAGTAGCTCGAAAGACACTAATTAAAGTGACAATAATTATTTAATTCATTAATATTAAAACAAGTACACAAATTCAATAAACAGAACAATAATTACATCATGTTTTGTATTTTGAATAATATCCTAAGGTAAACTAAATTCTTCGATCTTGAATAATTTAAATTACTTGTACCTGTAGCATGTATAAAAATAGAGTTTGTCAACATGAATGTTGGTGAGAATACATAATTTTAGTTGAGATACATATATAGATAAAAACCACAATTCATATGTAAATGATGAGTATTACTATTTCTATGAAAATGTAAACAACTAAATAGATGTGGACCCGTTCTTATTGATACGAAATCAATGTACTTGGGTAAATGTATGATCATACTTGATGAGGATAGATGAGGATGAGATACCAACCACCAAACATAAAATAAATAATTAAGCACATAGAGCATTATCATAGAGCATGCAATAGTCACACATAAACATATATGAATTGTGTTTTGAATAGATGTGGAATAAAAATGTGTAATGTAAATAGGGTATACATGCCACCCCCAAAACATAAAAGATGAAAAAGGGGGATATGTAAACTCACATTTGAGATTAAAGCCAAACTTGAAATGACAACCGAAAGCACTTTACAGAAAATGAACGATCGAACCTCTCGAACTATAAATAAAAAAATATATAATAATTAAAGACTAACTAATGGGATCGAAAAGTTTAAATAATACTAAATCTAATGTATAAATATTAAGATAAAAACAAGGAAAAGATCAAAAAGGAAGATGAAATACAAAATCAGTTTTTGGACAACAAACTATTATGTTTTGATTGAGGTATTTAAAACATCAAAAAATTTAACTATAAATCAAGACTTTCCAATCTGCTAAACTAGAATATTTTGAACTGCTTTCATTTATAAAAGTTTTGCAAATTCGTAACCTAAATAAGCCAAAACAGCCATGTAAATCAGAAGGTACGAATCTGCGCACTGTTTATAAAATATTGATTGCAAATTCATACGAATGAATTAAAATGCGTAAAAATATCATTTAGAACCGTATTTCAATGAAGTACATCATAGAATTTGGTATTGCACTTTTTAAGTTTATTATGAACAAGATATGCCTCTTTCTTTAACATCTATATCTAATGTCAAAACTGAAATATTGCTAAAAGCAATATTCTAACGATTTTGAAAAGGATTTTGATGAAATAAAATTATGAAATTTTTTGGATATGATTATATAACATTTATTAGCATATATCATCAAAAATCCTTGGGTCCTTTGAACAAAAAAATAATGATTCAAAACAGAAAAATAAAGATGTAAGAACGTTTCAAGTGTGACCTTCGTGTAATCGATCATCTCCTTGTGTTATTTGTCTCATCCACCCTATACACCATGGTGCATGGATTATGTGGATTCCTAGACAGGATTTTGTTATGGTCATATGTCCATTTTGTTAACTAGTATGAACAAGAATTCAAAATAAATAGAAACAAGATGAAGAAGGCTTGAATAATTAAAACCTACCTTTGAAATGGAAAAAAAATAATCTCTTGAACTTGTCAAAGAGTGGTGCAAGAATGAAAGGGGTGGGAGTGAGTTCTTATTTATACTAAAATAAGGAGGTTATTCTTTAGAATGTTTTAATGATAAAATTGATTAGGAGAGTGATTTGGGGGAGGAGGTTTGACCAAACTTTGAATGGTGTAGGAAGATATTTTTCATCTTTTAAAAATAAGTAACTTTAGGTAAAAATAAATGTGACAAAAATAAATGTGACATAACTAGATTAAAATGATTTACTTTGGTTATGCATCAATAATGTTATTTATTTAATATTTGATTAGTGAAAAAAATCATG
Source organism: Bidens hawaiensis (assembly GCF_021521415.1). Lineage (NCBI taxonomy): Eukaryota > Viridiplantae > Streptophyta > Magnoliopsida > Asterales > Asteraceae > Bidens > Bidens hawaiensis. The sequence goes on from NW_027503446.1 coordinate 29,714, forward strand.
AGTGTTATAATTTTTATTTATATACATATTAGTAATGATTAATATTATTAAATAACTTTAGGAAAGAAAACTATTACGTATGAAATATGTAACATATGGTTATATGTATAATTAACTGAATCACATTGAAAATCTTAAATGAGTCGGGTTTTCGGGTCCGAAAATTGACGAATGTTACATCAAGCAAGTAGATTATTGTGTATCACGACTATACAGCCACCAAACCCATTGAGATGATCGAAGCTGACACTGTAATCTTTGTTGATGGATCGGGGGTGGTTAGGAGCTTGGTGAATAATGATGAGATTGAGGTGGGTCAGTTTGTCTAAAGGTCCCTAACACAAGAGCAGATCTCACTACTTCTTGGATTAAATGACGATGAATTGACCATTTTAGAGGCTGAGCCCGATGTCGAGGTCGAGAACGATGAAGAGATCTTAAATGATCCGACCATTCAGATGAATACGGATTTTATTTATGAAGATGAGGAGGTTGAGGTTGAAGATGTTACAGCTGAGGAGTATCCTGATGTGTTTCAACACACCAATGTTGATCAGGGTGCTCTAGTATTTAATGAGGAAACGTTTAAAGCAGCTTAGGATGATATGGATAAGTTATAAAAGGGTAAAGTGTGGTCGATACGAGATTCGATTCGATTGAAAATCCGACCGAGGCTGACATTGCAAGGTGGTTTGGCTATCGAAGTAAGATGGCGAGTAAAATTATTGAGGCTTATCGGTATGTAGATCAGGAGCAGAAGGAAGAAGCCGCTGCTCGTGCCAAAGCAAATCAAGTAACTTCATTCAAGAACGTGTCAAAGGTTTAAGGTGATATTGTCCCTTGGTTATTTGATTATGATTTGAAAGTATGTATTGTTAAATGGGAGAAAGGAATCCAATATTATGAGAAGATACTGGAAGTTCTCACACTACCACGTTGGGACGTTCGAACCCTTGCGTGTCATCCATTTATCAACCGTGGGGCTGATCGGATAGCAGATTGGTTCCATCAACATCTGTTATTCGAAGTCAACCATGGATTCAAGTTTCTTAAGCCACAGGTCCATATTCATAAGCGTTTTAATGAGATTGATCCGAGGACGTGCTGGAGAAAATTGGTTCTTAAAGTAAAGCCGGCAAAGACCATGAAGCGTGTGCCAGTGAAGACATTGAATCGACATATGTTTTTATCATTCAACCGCTGGTATTACGATAACCGAACTGGCGAGGCCGTCATTGTCTTGGGTAAAGGTTTAAAGACAGAGCTGATCAAGATCATCGATCCAATGTGGCTCGTTAACTTAACTGAGACCGAAAACGACGCGCTACATAAGAATTAGATATTGTTCGAGCGCAATGAAGACTATGATCTGGCTATGCAGTTCCAACGTGTCGTGCGTGTATGTTATGAGAATGGGTATCATAGTTGCAGGGATTGGCAGTCCAAGCGCTTCAAGTAAAGTAAAAGACAAAGAGCTCAAGACGAGGGGGTGTCTGTTAGTACACGGTTTTGCGTCTCGAGTCTTTGTATTTATCATTAATGTATTTGTCGTTTTATTTATGTAATACAATTTAAGTTATTTCTCTAGTTCGCTAAGTTTATTGTCTAGTTCGTTATGGTTGTTTAACGAACTAGACTTAAGTTAAGTTAACTATCAGTTAAATGTAATGTAACGAAGCAGGTATCTAGTTCGTTACGGAATATGTAACGAACTAGACCTGTCTTCTATATATAGTGGGTTAGTCCACTGTTTATTTAAGCTTTGAGATTTATGTACTGAAACTCTGTCCAGATCTCGTCTCAATCTTCACCTTAATTAATCATCTAATATTATACATACACACATATATATAATTAATACTAATATATATATATATATATATAACTACAAATTCTAATTAATCAGAGCATCATGAACTATATCCGTGTTATAATCACTAGATCTTAGATCTGTAAGATTAGGTTCAAACAGTGTTCTAAGGAAATGTGGCAGATTTCGAATCGGAACGGGTTTTTCGCATGAGACAAGTTTCGACACGGAACAAGTTTCGAATTGGAATGGGTTCGGTTCAGGTTTCAAGCCAACACGAGTTTACACACGAGACGGGTTGGGCTTTCATATCTTTTGTTTCTTTTTGGTCGATTCTGGACTCGTTTTTAGTATTTTGTTTCGCCTTTGTTTGTTTTTTCAGTTTTGTTTTTGTTTGGTTTCAATTTTATTAGTTTCGTTTTGATTGATTTTTTCGATTTCGATTGACTTGGATCGGTTTTGGCTTTTTGTTTCATTTTCGTTGATTTTTACAGGTTCAGATTGATTTTCGGTTGTTTTTTTTATGCAACAAGGACAACGGAAGAAACATTTTAGCTTTTGTACTATTTTTGTTTTTTTATTTTTATTTTGAGTTATAATTTATTTTATTTTTTTTGAATATTTTTAGGGGTTTTTGATCTTAATAGAAAACCTCTCAGAAAAAAAAAGAAAAATTAATAAAAAAATCATAACTCAAAATATAAATAAAAAACAAAAAATATAAAAAAATTAAAACGAGACAACCCAACCCATTTGCCACCTCTATTCACAAGACACGAGACAAGTTGATTCTACAATAAGTACTCGCTGACAAATTGGTCCAACTTCGAAAGTGGTTTTACAATCGGCTGATTAGGACCGATACCGGTTTTATTCGGGCGCACCAGTAACAAATCAGCTCAACCTCTGGTTCAAGGTTCTGGTTTTATAGTCAAAACTGGTATTAAATGTTGTTATCTCAATTATTCATGTACCTATGTTTGTTGCAGAATCAAAGACACTTGATGGAAGCCGGAAGTGTGAGAAATGCATCAATATAAATTACCATTTTAGGACCAAATACAACAGACCGAATCGCGGTGCAGAAGAACTAAAATCTCAACAGAGGTTTGTTTTTCTTGTACTTTTGGATCTATTTTGTGTGGCATTATTTGTTTTGTTATTATAATCATGTTTCACTATACTCATACATTGGTTTTGTGTAAAAGTGTGCAAATCATTAGACAAAAAATGACCGCACCATTACCAAGTTAGCTTCACACAAATAAATTTTGATTTGTAATTTGTACCTTTTGAAATCAATATTTAAATAAAGTTGTTCTTGTGAAAGAATAATCATGCTGTTAAGCTAATGTAAAATATAATTTTTCTTGCCATAAGTGCATATACGCATAACATTATTACAGTCTCCATTTGCATATGTTGTTAAGCTACTATTAACCTTCTATATTGATGTAATGTTCAGCCATAAAAACTGGCTAATAATTATAAACTAGGATCAAATTTTTTTGTTTGTCAACAGTTTATCGGTTATTTTACATTTGGGCTAAAAAAATTTGGGAAAAACTTTATATTAACTTATTGCAATTTACTTAAAATTGAAAAAATATAAATCAATGGTTAACCTTTCACCATGATATATAAGGTATTATTATGCTAAAAAAATATAATTTTTTTTACTCCACAACCTGACCGTTTCATTTTCAGATAATATTTGTTTGACTTGTTGGAGATAAAAGTTTGAATTATGAAACACACCCTACATTGACCCATTAAGTTGTTGTTTACTTTGTGGAGACCCTTCCTTGGTTGCTTGTTAATTTCAAAATTAGTTTATGATCATTTTTTAAAATTAATTTGTGTGAATCTAATCTGCTGATTTCCTTGTTTCTGTAAATGCAATTTGCATTAACGGCTTGTTGATGACCGTCGTTTGAGTCAATCAAAAACATAATTAAACTAAATAATTAGAGCAAGTAGGGTATCGTAACACAAGGAGTATGTGGTCAATGCAATTCGTGTACAGATTTAATATTATGAAGTACTAGTGTTTAGTGCTGATCACACAAGCAATTTAAATTTAGAGAACTAAGTAACGAAAAAGTAAACGAGTTTTAATCAGTTAACAAAGAAAATCACACCCGGGAATGCAAGTAAGCAACCAACAGTTATCTCATGCAACCTAACAGATTAATTATTAACGATTAACCGAAAACTGATCAATCAGACAAAACCTTAGACATCAACAATCACTTTACACACGACACTGGTTATCAAACAGTCCTTGCCAGTGTGACTCAGTTAAGGGCAATTGTATATTTTATCGTATTCAATCTAACCAAACAGTTATATGATTAATTATCTAGCAACTGGTAACAGATCGTTCAGACCAATTTAAACATAAACCGACCGAACACACAGAAATACCAAACATCAATAATCATATATCAATCATCAATAATTATACACAAGTGTTCTGAATCACATGAGAAAAACTGTAAAGATTACAAACTATACATCCTGGGTGCGATTCTAGGAGATTAGTCGAGCCTTGACATCATTGAATCTTCGATATGGATGATATGGATCATGCGGAAGGTCTTGGCACAAGCTATAATTGTGGAAACCGCCTCTTGAAGCTGCTGGAATCGCCTTCTCTTCGTCATAACGGAGTTAGGGTTCTTGAGAATGAAAAAAATTTTATTTAAACCTAAAATTCCCGTCTGCCCCCCCCCCCATCGCGATACGCGATGGGGTCTTCAATGGTCAATCGCGTATCGCGATTGACCAGAAAGTCAACATCACTTAATTAACCATCGCGGTACGCGATGGGTCCTAAGCAAGCCCATCGCGTACCGCGATGGGTCTTGTTACCAGCAATCTTTAATAATAATCATCGTTTCGCGTGCTGGACATCCCGGGTCTTCATTCCGTGTCACAACATGTCCATATTGAGTACTTTAATGGCTGTGACCTGAAATCCAATAGCACTCGTATGAAGTATCGAAAGTTCTAAAATAAACAATTAAAACTAAATAATAAACGAACTAAAACATATACAAATTAACCGACCATCACATCCCCACACTTATCTTTTGCTTGCCCTCAAGCAAAACTCTAAAGCAAACATCAACCTCCATCATAGGTATGTACATTATCGCTATTTATACTATTAAGGTTTAAGGTCATACCTAGTTTCCCAGACTGACACTGTTTTTAGATTGACATCTCACAAATACGGTTAAGTGCTATAATAAAAACAATAGAGCCGCCCATACCCCTCGTTCATTTGTTTCCAGTTAAGGCACACATGCTCATACCCCTCGTAATATAACATCTCTCCTCTCGGTTTAATATATGGACTAGCAAAAGATGTGTCAGTATCACTCCGCTCTCAGTATCACTCATAAACAAATATTCATCCATCAAGCTTCTTTGGCACAAATGCAAATCAAGATGTCTTAAAATGGTTGTAACGGGGCCAGGTGTAAGGGTATGGAAGGGAAATATTTAAGTAGCTCAAACGGTCCGACCTGGCTTATTACAAAACATCTAAATGAACGAAACTACTATACCAACTGACTGACTTATATACAACCTCTAAATAAGCAAACTAGCATGCATACTAATTTCATATATACATATATATATATATATATATATATATATTCATAACGAACTTAAACGAATTAATGAATACTTAACTGAATATACACAGACACATTTTTGGCTTTTTTTAAGCATAGTAAGGTGATGCTTAATACTGGAACAAATACAAATACAAATTCAAAAACAAATACAATTACAGAAAAACCTAGTAAGCCAGATCGTCTCGTAACATAATGTCGGGGTTAAACAAATAAAAAATAAGTCCAAGAAAGGGTTTCTAAGGGACCCAACCCCCCTCCCTCACATTAACCATCCTTATATGTATAATGTATGAGTACCCACACTCACGCTCATCCAGACGAGGCTTAACCTAATTGCCTCTATCACTTTTGCACTTTGCCAACTACGATTCCGTAATCCATGAACATCAATGAAAGCACTCAAGTGACATGTGTGTACTATATATTATATGTGTATTATATATATTTGGGTCAACTCACACACGTACAGGAGGAATATGGTTGATGATATAAACATGTGTACCTGTCCCCATGACCCGAAACCTATGACTTGGTATTAATGAGAAGCTGACAAACCAACCATGACCCGAAACCTATGACTTGGCATTAATGGCAATAATTAACAGTTAACAACTTTGGTTTCTGAACACTCTTCGAGGTACTATCGGGCTAAAATTTTTCAAATTTCTCCCATCCCCATACTTGAGGTTTACATTGTCCTCAAAGTGAAAATAGATAAAAACGATTAATTAACATTTGAGGAACGGGGTTATAATTGATGTTTTGACTATTAAGCAATTTTTTTTAAAATTCGGGGCTCAAATGTGGCGGTTCAACTAACAATTATACAATTACACTTTTAACGTTTAAAGTAATAAAAACAAAATAAATTATGAAACTGAAATCACCTAATATCAACGGGAGTGGAAAAGGACCAGTCGGCTCGTGAACTCTCATAAACACTCGTGTACTCTCGTCTCATCCAATTACCAAACTAACAATCGAACCTGTAAAATCTCGAGATGTGTAGAAGCAAGCTTCTCTCAAGTGTAAGACATAGGTCTTTTAAGAGTTATGAAAATGAGTTGTATGCTATGTTTATTAAAACAATTACCGAGCCAAATTAAGTCGTTTTATAGGAAATTCTGTTAAATTAGTTAAAAACGTTAAAAGACCAACTCACTTTCATAGTAATCACG